>NW_018404184.1:240878-241483 GCF_002113885.1 Mizuhopecten yessoensis
TTCTGAGTTTGAGAGTAATGTTGAAGTGATCATCGTTTGAGAGGATTGCTGAAGTGATCAGAGTTTAAGAGGAGTGTTGAAGTAATCAGAGCTTCAGAGGATTGCTGAAGTGATCAGCGTTTGAGATGAGTGATGTTTGAGAGGAGAGCTTAAGTGTTCTGAGTTTGAGAGTAATGTTGAAGTGATCATCGTTTGAGAGGATTGCCGAAGTGATCAGAGTTTAAGAGGAGTGTTGAAGTAATCAGAGTTTCAGAGGATTGCTGAAGTGATCAGCGTTTGAGATGAATGAAGTAGTAATCCTAGTATGAGAGGAGTACTAAAGTGATCAGAGTTTGAGAGAAGTGCTGAAACGATCCGAGTTTGAGTGGAGTGCTGAAGTAATCAGAGTTTGAGAGGATTGCTGAAGTGATCAGCGTTTGAGATGAATGAAGTAGTAATCCGAGTATGAGAGGAGTACTAAAGTGATCAGAGTTTGAGAGAAGTGCTGAAGCGATCCGAGTTTGAGTGGAGTGCTGAAGTAATCAGAGTTTGAGAGGAGTGCTGAAGTGATCCAAGAGTGGGAGGAGTGCTGAAGAGATCCGAGTTTGAGTGGAGTGCTGAAGCGA
>NW_018404184.1:242436-242926 GCF_002113885.1 Mizuhopecten yessoensis
TTGAAGTGATTAGAGTTTCAGAGAAGTGCTGAAGTGATCAGAGTAAAAGAGTGGTGCTAAAGTGATCCGAGTTTGAGAGGAGTGCTGAAGCGGTCCGAGTTCGAGAGGAGTGCTGAGGTGATCCGAGATTGAGAAGAGTGCTGAAGGTATCCGCGTTTGAGAGGATTGCTGAAGTGATCAGAGTTTGAGACGAGTGCTGAAGTGATCAGAGTTTGAGAGGAGTGCTAAAGCGATTGGAGTGTGAGAGGAGTTCTGAAGTCATCCGAGTTTGAGAGGAGTCCTGAACTGATCAGAGTTTAGTGCTGAACTGATCAGAGTTTGAGAGAAGTTCTGAAGCGATCCGAGTTTGAGAGGAGAGCTTAAGTGATCTGAGTTTGAGAGTATTGTTGAAGTGATCATCGTTTGAGAGGATTACTGAAGTGATCAGCGTTTGAGAGGAGTGTTCAAGTGATCAGAGTTTGAGAGAAGTGCTGAAGCGTTGAGAGTTTGA
>NW_018404184.1:245155-245464 GCF_002113885.1 Mizuhopecten yessoensis
AGAGAGGAGTGCTGAAGCGGTCCGAATTCGAGAGGAGTGATGAGGTGATCCGAGATTGAGAAGAGTGCTGAAGGTATCCGCGTTTGAGAGGATTGCTGAAGTGATCAGAGTTTGAGACGAGTGCTGAAGTGATCAGAGTTTGAGAGGAGTGCTAAAGCGATTGGAGTGTGAGAGGAGTGCTGAAGTCATCCGAGTTTGAGAGGAGTCCTGAACTGATCAGAGTTTAGTGTTGAACTGATCAGAGTTTGAGAGAAGTTCTGAAGTGATCCGAGTTTGAGAGGAGAGCTTAAGTGATCTGAGTTTGAGAGT
>NW_018404184.1:245851-256465 GCF_002113885.1 Mizuhopecten yessoensis
AGAGTACTGAAGGTATCCGCGTTTGAGAGGATTGCTGAAGTGATCAGAGTTTGAGACGAGTGCTGAAGTGATCAGAGTTTGAGAGGAGTGCAGAAGTGATCTGAGTTTGAGAGAAGTGCTGAAGTGATCAGAGCAAAAGAGTGGTGCTGAAGTGATCTGATTTTGAGAGGAGTCCTGAACTGATCAGAGTTTAGTGCTAAACTGATCAGAGTTTAGTGCTGAAGTGATCACAGTTTGAGAGAAGTTCTGAAGCGAGCCGAGTTTGAGAGTAGTGCTGAAGTGATCAGAGTTTAAGAGAAGTGCTGAAGTGATCCGAGTTTGAGAGGTGTGCTGAAGTGATGAGAGTTTAAGAGAAGTGCTGAAGTGATCAGAGTAAAAGAGTGGTGCTAAAGTGATCCGCGTTAGAGAGGAGTGCTGAAGTGATCTGATTTTGAGAGGAGTCCTGAACTGATCAGAGTTTAGTGCTAAACTGATCAGAGTTTAGTGCTAAACTGATCAGAGTTTAGTGCTGAAGTGATCAGAGCAAAAGAGTGGTGCTAAAGTGAACCGCGTTAGAGAGGAGTGCTGAAGTGATCCGAGTTTAAGAGAAGTGCTGAACTGATCAGAGTAAAAGAGTGGTGCTAAAGTGATCCGCGTTTGAGAGGAGCGCTGAAGCGGTCCGAGTTCGAGAGGAGTGCTGAGGTGATCCGAGTTTCAGAAGAGTGCTGAAGTGATCCGAGTAAAAGAGTGGTTCTGAAGTGTTCCGAGTTTGAGAGGAGTGCTAAAGCGGTCCGAGATTGAGAGAAGTGCTGAGGCGCTCGGAGTTTGAGGGGAGAGCTGAAGTGATCAAAGTTTGAAAGGAGTGCTGAAGTGATCCGAGTAAAAGAGTGGTTCTGAAGTGTTCCGAGTTTGAGAGGAGTGCTGAGGTAATCCGAGTTGCAACGAAGCGATCCGAGTTTGAGAGGAGGGCTAAAGCGGTCCGAGTTCGAGAGAAGTGCCGAGGTGATCCGAGTTTGAGAAGAGGGCTGAAGGTATCCGCGTTTGAGAGAAGTGCTGAAGCGGTCCGAGTTTGAGAGGAGGGCTAAAGCGGTCCGAGTTCGAGAGAAGTGCCGAGGTGATCCGAGTTTGAGAAGAGGGCTGAAGGTATCCGCGTTTGAGAGAAGTGCTGAAGCGGTCCGAGATTGAGAGAAGTGCTGAGGCGCTCGGAGTTTGAGGGGAGAGCTGAAGTGATCAAAGTTTGAAAGGAGTGCTGAAGTGATCCGAGTAAAAGAGTGGTTCTGAAGTGTTCCGAGTTTGAGAGGAGTGCTAAAGCGGTCCGAGTTCGAGAGAAGTGCCGAGGTGATCCGAGTTTGAGAAGAGGGCTGAAGGTATCCGCGTTTGAGAGAAGTGCTGAAGTGATCCGAGTAAAAGAGTGGTTCTGAAGTGTTCCGAGTTTGAGAGGAGTGCTGATGGTATCCGCGTTTGAGAGGATTGCTGAAGTGATCAGCGTTTGAGATGAGTGCTGTAGTAATCCGAGTATGAGAGGAATACTGATGTGATCAGAGTTTGAGAGAAGTTCTGAAGCGAGCCGAGTTTGAGAGTAGTGCTGAAGTGATCAGAGCAAAAGAGTGGTGCTAAAGTGATCCGCGTTTGAGAGGAGCGCTGAAGCGGTCCGAGTTCGAGAGAAGTGCCGAGGTGATCCGAGTTTGAGAAGAGTGCTGAAGGTATCCGCGTTTGAGAGGAGTGCTGAAGCGGTCCGAGATTGAGAGAAGTGCTGAGGCGATCGGAGTTTGAGGGGAGTGCTGAAGTGATCAAAGTTTGAAAGGAGTGCTGAAGTGATCAGAGTTTGAGAGGAGTGCTGAAGCGATCGGAGTGTGAGGGGAGTGCTGAAGTTATGAGAGTTTGAGGGGAGTGCTGAAGCGATCAGAGTTTGAGAGGAGTGCTGAAGCGATCAAAGTTTGATAGGAGTGCTGAAGCGATCAGAGTTTGAGAGAAGTGCTGAAGCGATCAGAGTTTGAGAGGAGTGCTGAAGTGATCAGAGTTTTACAGGAGTGCTGAAGAGATCAGAGTTTCACAGGAGTGCTAAAACTATCAGCGTTTGAGAGGACCGCTGAAGTGATCCGAGTTTGAGAGGAGTTCTGAAGAGATTCGAGTTTAAGAGGAATGCTGAAGTGATCAGAGTTTGATAGGATTGTTGAAGTGATCATCGTTTGAGAGGAGTGCTGAAGTGATCAGAGTTTGAGAGGATTGCTGAAGTGATCAGAGTTTGAGAGGAGTGCAGAAGTGATCTGAGTTTGAGAGAAGTGCTGAAGTGATCAGAGCAAAAGAGTGGTGCTGAAGTGATCTGATTTTGAGAGGAGTGCTGAAGCGGTCCGAGTTTGAGAGGAGTGCTGAAGTGTTCAGAGTTTGAGACGAGTGCTGAAGTGATCAGAGTTTAAGAGGAGTGCTGAAGTGATCAGAGCAAAAGAGTGGTGCTGAAGTGATCAGATTTTGAGAGTAATGCTGAAGCGATCTATGTTTGAGAGGAATGCTTAAGTAATCAGAGTTTGAGAGTAATGCTGAAGCGATCAAAGTTTGTGAGGAGTGTTGAAGTGATCAGAGTTTGAGAGGATTGCTGAAGTGATCAGCGTTTCAGATGAGTGCTGTAGTAAACCGAATTTGAGAGGAGTACTGAAGTGATTAGAGTTGGAGAGAAGTGCTGAAGCGATCAGAGTTTGAGGGGAGTGCTGAAGTGATCAGAGTTTGAGGGGAGTGCTGAAGCGGTCCGAGTTTGAGATGAGTGCTGAAGAGATCCGAGTTTGAGTGGATTGCTGAAGCGATCGGAGTGTGAGAGGAGTGCTGAAGTGATCCGAGTTTAAGAGGAGTGCTGAAATGATCAGAGCAAAAGAGTGGTGCTGAAGTGATCTGATTTTGAGAGGAGTGCTGAAGCGGTCCGAGTTTGAGAGGAGTGCTGAAGTGTTCAGAGTTTGAGACGAGTGCTGAAGTGATCAGAGTTTAAGAGGAGTGCTGAAGTGATCAGAGTTTGAGAAGAATGCTGAAGTGCTCAGAGTTTGAGAGGAGTGCTGAGGTAATCCGAGTTGCAAAGAAGTGCTTAAGTAATCAGGGTTTGAGAGAAGTGCTTAAGTGATCAGAGTTTGAAAGAAGTAGTGCTGAAGTGATCAGAGTGAAAGAAGGGTGCTGAAGTGATTTGAATTTGAGAGGAGTGCTGAGGCGATCCGAGTTTGAGCGGAGAGATTAAGTGATCAGAGTTTGAGAGTATTATTGAAGTGATCATCGTTTGTGAGGAGTGTTGAAGTGATCAGAGTTTGAGAGGATTGCTGAAGTGATCAGCGTTTGAGATGAGTGCTGTAGTAAACCGAATTTGAGAGGAGTACTGAAGTGATCAGAGTTTGAGAGAAGTGCTGAAGCGATCAGAGTTTGAGGGGAGTGCTGAAACGATCAGAGTTTGATGGGAGTGCTGAAGTGGTTCGAGTGTGAGATGAGTGCTGAAGAGATCCGAGTTTGAGTGGATTGCTGAAGCGATCGGAGTGTGAGAGGAGTGCTGAAGCGGTCCGAGTTTGAGAGGATTGCTGAAGTGATCAGAGTTTGAGAGGAGTGCTGAAGTGATCAGAGTTTGAGAAGAATGCTGAAGTGCTCATAGTTTGAGAGGAGTGCTGAGGTAATCCGAGTTGCAAAGAAGTGCTTTAGTAATCAGGGTTTGAGAGAAGTGCTTAAGTGATCAGAGTTTGAAAGAAGAGTGCTGAAGTGATCAGAGTTTGAGAGGAGTGCTGAAGTGATCAGAGTTTGAGGGGAGTGCTGAAGTGATCAAAGTTTGAAAGGAGTGCTGAAGTGATCAGAGTTTGAGAGGGGTGCTGAAGTGATCAGAGTTTGAGAAGAATGCTGAAGTGCTCATAGTTTGAGAGGAGTGCTGAGGTGATCGGAGTTTGAGACGAGTGCTGAAGTGATCAGAGTTTGAGAGGGGTGCTGAAGTGATCAGAGTTTGAGAGGGGTGCTGAAGTGATCAGAGTTTGAGAGGAGTGCTGAAGTGATCAGAGTTTGAGGGGAGTGCTGAAGTGGTTCGAGTGTGAGATGAGTGCTGAAGCGATCTGAATTCGAGAGGAGTCCTGAACTGATCAGAGTTTAGTGCTGAAGTGATCAGAGTTTGAGAGGAGTGCTGAAGTGCTCAGAGTTTGAGAGGAGTGCTGAGGTAATCCGAGTTGCAAAGGATTGCTTAAGTAATCAGGGTTTGAGAGAAGTGCTTAAGTGATCAGAGTTTGAAAGAAGTAGTGCTGAAATGATCAGAGTGAAAGAGGGGTGCTGAAGTGATTTGAATTTGAGAGGAGTGCTGCGGCGATCCGAGTTTGAGAGGAGAGCTTAAGTGATCTGAGTTTGAGAGGAGACCTTAAGTGATCTGAGTTTGAGAGGAGTGTTGAAGTGATCAGAGTTTGAGAGGATTGCTGAAGTGATCAGCGTTTGAGATGAGTGCTGTAGTAAACCGAATTTGAGAGGAGTACTGAAGTGATCAGAGTGAAAGAGGAGTGCTGAAGTCATCAGAGTTTGAGAGGATTGCTGAAGTGATCAGAGTTCGAAAGAAGTAGTGCTGAAGTGATCAGAGTGAAAGAGGGATGCTGAGGTGATTTGAGTTTGAGAGGAGTGCTGAAGTGATCAGAGTTTGAGAGGAGTGTTGAAGTGATCCGAGTTTGAGAGGAGTGCTAAAACGATCAGAGTTTGATAGGAATGCTGAAGTGATCAGTGTTTGAGAGGAGTGCTGAAGTGATCAGAGTTTGACAGGAGTGCTAAAACGATCAGAGTTTGAGAGGACCGCTGAAGTGATCCGAGTTTGAGAGGAGTTCTAAAGTGATGCGAGTTTAAGAGGAGTGCTGAAGTGATCAGAGTTTGATAGGATTGTTGAAGTGATCATCGTTTGAGAGGAGTGCTGAAATGATCTGAGTTTGAGAGAATTGCTGAAGCGATCTGAATTCGAGAGGAGTCCTGAAATGATCAGAGTTTAGTGCTGAAGTGATCACAGTTTGAGAGAAGTTCTGAAGCGAGCCGAGTTTGAGAGTAGTGCTGAAGTGATCAGAATTTGAGAGGAGTGGTGAAGTGATCAGAGTTTGAGAGGAGTGCTGAAGTGCTCAGAGTTTGAGAGGAGTGCTGAGGTAATCCGAGTTGCAAAGGAGTGCTTAAGTAATCAGGGTTTGAGAGAAGTGCTTAAGTGCTCAGAGTTTGAAAGAAGTAGTGCTGAAGTGATCAGAGTGAAAGAGGGGTGCTGAAGTGATTTGAATTTGAGAGGAGTGCTGAGGCGATCCGAGTTTGATAGGAGAGCTTAAGTGATCTGAGTTTGAGAGGAGTGCTGAAGTGATCCGAGTTTGAGAGGTGTGCTAAAACGATCAGAGTTTGAGAGGAATGCTGAAGTGCTCAGAGTTTGAGAGGAGTGCTGAGGTGATTTGAGTTTGAGAGGAGTGCTGAAGTGATAAGAGTTTGAGAGGAGTGCTGAAGTGATCAGAGTATGAGAGGAGTGCTGAAGTGATCCGAGTTTGAGAGGAGTGCTGAAGTGATCAGAGTTTGAGAGGAGTGCTGAAGTGATCAGAGTATCAGCGTTTGAGATGAGTGCTGTAGTAAACCGAATTTGAGAGGAGTACTGAAGTGATCAGAGTTCGAAAGAAGTAGTGCTAAAGTGATCAGAATGAAAGAGGGATGCTGAAGTGATTTGAGTTTGAGAGGAGTGCTGAAGTGATCAGAGTATGAGAGGAGTGCTGAAGTGATCCGAGTTTGAGAGGTGTGCTAAAACGATCAGAGTTTGAGAGGAATGCTGAAGTGCTCAGAGTTTGAGAGGAGTGCTGAGGTGATTTGAGTTTGAGAGGAGTGCTGAAGTGATCCGAGTTTGAGAGGTGTGCTAAAACGATCAGAGTTCGAGAGGAATGCTGAAGTGCTCAGAGTTTGAGAGGAGTGCTGAAGTGATCAGAGTTTGAGAGAAGTGCTGAAGTGATCAGAGTTTGAGAGGAGTGCTAAAACGATCAGAGTTTGAGAGGAATGCTGAAGTGATCAGAGTTTGAGAGGAGTGCTGAAGTGATGCGAGTTTAAGAGGAGTGCTGAAGTGATCAGAGTTTGATAGGATTGTTGAAGTGATCATCGTTTGAGAGGATTGCTGAAGTTATCCGAGTTTGAGATGTGTGCTGAAGTGATCTGAGTTTGAGAGAAGTGTTGAAGCGATCAGAGTTGGAGGGAAGTGCTGAAGCGATCAGAGTAAAATAGAAGTTCTGAAGTGATCAGAGTTTGAGAGAAGTGCTGAAGTGATCCGAGTTTGAGAGGAGTGCTGAAGGGATCCGAGTTTGAGAGGAGTGCTGAGGCGATATGAGTATAAAAGGGGTGCGGAAGTGATCCGAGTTTTAGAGGAGTGCTGAGGCGATACGACTTTGAGAATAATGCTTAAGTGATCAGGATTTGAGAATAGTGCTGTGGTGATCAGAGTTTGAGGGAAGTGCTGAAGTGATCAGAGTTTGAGAGAAGTGATGGAGCGATCCGAGTTTGAGAGAAGTGCTGAAGTGATACGAGTTTAGTGCTTAAATGATCAGAGTTTGAGAGGAGTGCTAAAGCGATCCGAGTTTGCGAGTAGTGCTTAAATGATCAGAGTTTTAGAGGAACGCTGAAGCGCTCAGAGTTTGAAAAGAATGCTGAAGTGATCTGAGTTTGAGAGGAGTGCTTTAGCGATAAGAATGTGAGAGGATTGCTGAAGTGATCCGAGTTTGAGGAAAGTGCTGAAGCGATCCGAGATTGAGAGGAGTGCTGAAGTAATCAGAGTTTGAGAGGATTGCTAATGCGATCAGAGTTTGAGAGGAGTGCTGAAGCGATTGGAGTGTTAGAGGAGTTCTGAAGTGATCAGAGTTTGAGAGAAGTGCTGAGGCGTTTCGAGTTTGAGAGGAGTGCTGAAAGTATCCGCGTTTGAGAGGATTGCTGAAGTGATCAGAGTTTGAGAGGAGTGCTGAAATGATCAAAGTTTGAGAGGAGTTCTAAAGCGATCGGAGTGTGAGAGGAGTGCTGAAGTGATCCGAGTTTGAGAGGAGTGCTGAAGTGATCAGAGTTTAAAAGGAGTGCTGAAGTGATTTGAGTTTGAGAGGAGTGCTGAGGCGATCAGAATTTAGTGCTGAAGTGATCACAGTTTGAGAGAAGTTCTGAAGCGAGCCGAGTTTGAGAGTAGTGCTGAAGTGATCAGAATTTGAGATGAGTGGTGAAGTGATTTGAGTTTGAGAGGAGTGCTGAAGTGATCAGAGTTTGAGAGGAGTGCTTAAACGATCAGAGTTTGAGAGGAGTTCTGAAGTGATCAGATTTCGAAAGAAGTAGTGGTGAAGTTGTCAGAGTGAAAAAGGGATGCTGAGGCGATTTGAGTTTGAGAGGAGTGCTGAAGTGATCAGAGTTTCAGAGGAGTGCTGAAGGGATCAAAGTTTGAGAGTAATGCTGAAGTGATCAGAGATTGAGAAGTGATCAGAGTTTGAGAGGAGTGCTGATGCTATCCGCGTTTGAGAGGAGTGCGGAAGTGATAAGAGTTTGAGAGGACTACTGAAGTGATCAGAGTTTTAGAGGAGTGCTGAAGTGATCAAAGTTTGAGAGTAATGCTGAAGTGATCAGAGTTTGAGAGGATTGTTGAAGTGATCATCGTTTGAGAGGAGTGCTGAAGTCATCAGAGTTTGAGAGGATTGCTAAAGTGATCAGAGTTTGAGAGGAGTGCGGAAGTGATCAGAGTTTTAGAGGAGTGCTGAAGTGATCAGAGTTTGAGGGAAGTGCTGAAGTGATCAAAGTTCGAAAGAAGTAGAGTTCGAGATGAGTGCTGAAGTGATCAGATTTCGAAAGAAGTAGTGCTGAAGTTGTCAGAGTGAAAAAGGGATGCTGAGGCGATTTGAGTTTGAGAGGAGTGCTGAAGTGATCAGAGTTTGATAGGATTGTTGAAGTGATCATCGTTTGAGAGGGGTGCTGAAGTTATCAGAGTAGTGCTGAAAGTATCCGCGTTTGAGAGGATTGCTGAAGTGATCAGAGTTTGAGGGAAGTGATCAGAGTTTGAGAGGACTACTGAAGTGATCAGAGTTTTAGAGGAGTGCTGAAGTGATCAAAGTTTGAGAGTAACGCTGAAGTGATCAGAGTTTGAGAGGATTGTTGAAGTGATCATCGTTTGAGAGGGGTGCTGAAGTTATCAGAGTAGTGCTGAAAGTATCCGCGTTTGAGAGGATTGCTGAAGTGATCAGAGTTTGAGAGGAGTGCGGTGATCAGAGTTTGAGGGAAGTGCTGAAGTGATCAAAGTTCGAAAGAAGTAGAGTTCGAGATGAGTGCTGAAGTGATCAGATTTCGAAAGAAGTAGTGGTGAAGTTGTCAGAGTGAAAAAGGGATGCTGAGGCGATTTGAGTTTGAGAGGAGTGCTGAAGTGATCAGAGTTTCAGAGGAGTGCTGAAGTGATCAGAGTAAAAGAGTTGTGCTGAAGTGATCTGAGTTTGAGAGGAGTGCTGGGGCGTTCCGTGTTTGAGAGGAGTGCTGAAGGTATGCGCGTTTGAGAGGATTGCTGAAGGGATCAGAGTTCGAGATGAGTGCTGAAGTGATCAGATTTCGAAAGAAGTAGTGGTGAAGTTGGCAGAGTGGAAAAGGGATGCTGAGGTGATTTGAGTTTGAGAGGAGTGCTGAAGTGATCAGAGTTTCAGAGGAGTGCTGAAGGGATCAAAGTTTGAGAGTAATGCTGAAGTGATCAGAGATTGAGAAGTGATCAGAGTTTGAGAGGAGTGCTGATGGTATCCGCGTTTGAGAGGAGTGCGGAAGGGATCAGAGTTTGAGAGGACTACTGAAGTGATCAGAGTTTTAGAGGAGTGCTGAAGTGATCAGAGTTTGAGAGTAGTGCTGAAGTGATCAGGAATTGAGATGAGTGGTGAAGTGATTTGAGTTTGAGAGGAGTGCTGAAGTGATCAGAGTTTCAGAGGAGTGCTGAAGGGATCAAAGTTTGAGAGTAATGCTGAAGTGATCAGAGTTTGAGAGGAGTGCGGTGATCAGAGTTTGAGGGAAGTGCTGAAGTGATCAGAGTTTGAGAGGAGTGCGGTGATCAGAGTTTGAGGGAAGTGCTGAAGTGATCAAAGTTCGAAAGAAGTAGAGTTCGAGATGAGTGCTGAAGTGATCAGATTTCGAAAGAAGTAGTGGTGAAGTTGGCAGAGTGGAAAAGGGATGCTGAGGTGATTTGAGTTTGAGAGGAGTGCTGAAGTGATCAGAGTTTGTGAGGAGTGCTTAAACGATCAGAGTTTGAGAGGAGGTCTGAAGTGATCAGATTTCGAAAGAAGTAGTGCTGAAGTTGTCAGAGTGAAAAAGGGATGCTGAGGCGATTTGAGTTTGAGAGGAGTGCTGAAGTGATCAGAGTTTGTGAGGAGTGCTTAAACGATCAGAGTTTGAGAGGAGTTCTGAAGGTATCCGCGTTTGAGAGGAGTGCGGAAGTGATCAGAGTTTGAGAGGACTACTGAAGTGATCAGAGTTTCAGAGGAGTGCTGAAGTGATCAAAGTTTGAGAGTAATGCTGAAGTGATCAGAGTTTGAGAGGATTGTTGAAGTGATCATCGTTTGAGAGGAGTGCTGAAGTTATCAGAGTTTGAGAGGATTGCTAAAGTGATCAGAGTTTGAGAGGAGTGCGGAAGTGATCAGAGTTTGAGGGAAGTGCTGAAGTGATCAGAGTTCGGAAGAAGTAGTTCTTAAGTGGTCAGAGTGAAAAAGGGATGCTTAGGTGATTTGAGTTTGAGAGGAGTGCTGAAGTGATCAGAGTTTGAGAGGAGTGCTAAAACGATCAGAGTTTGAGAGGAGTGCTGAAGTGATCAGAGTTTGAGAGTAGCGCTGAAGTGATCAGAGTTTGAGAGGAGTGCCGAAGGGATCCGCGTTTGAGAGGAGTGCTGAAGTGATCAGAGTTTGAGAGGTGTGCTGAAGTGATCAGAGTTTGAGAGGAGTGCTAAAACGATCAGAGTTTGAGAGGAGTGCTTAAGTGATCAGAGTTTGAGAGTAGCGCTGAAGTGATCAGAGTTTGAGAGGAGTGCTAAAACGATCAGAGTTTGAGAGGAGTTCTGAAGGTATCCGCGTTTGAGAGGAGTGCGGAAGTGATCAGACTTTGAAAGGACTACTGAAGTGATCAGAGTTTGAGAGGAGTGCTGAAGTGATCAGAGTAAAAGAGTTGTGCTGAAGTGATCTGAGTTTGAGAGGAGTGCTGGGGCGTTCCGAGTTTGAGAGAAGTGCTGAAGTGATCAGAGTAAAAGAGTTGTGCTGAAGTGATCTGAGTTTGAGAGGAGGGCTGGGGCGTTCCGAGTTTGAGAGGAGTGCTGAGGGATGCTGAGGTGATTTGAGTTTGAGAGGAGTTCTGAAGGGATCCGCGTTTGAGAGGAGTGCTGAAGTTATCCGCGTTTGAGAGGAGTGCTGAAGGCATCTGCGTTTGAGAGGAGTGCGGAAGCGATCAGAGTTTGAGAGGAGTTCTGGAGGTATCCGCGTTTGAGAGGAGTGCTGAAGTTATCCGCGTTTGAGAGGAGTGCGGAAGTGATCAGAGTTTGAGAGGAGTGCTGAAGTGCTCAGAGTTTAAGAGGAGTGCTGAAGTGATCAGAGTAAAAGAGTTGTGCTGAAGTGATCTGAGTTTGAGAGGAGTGCTGGGGCGTTCCGAGTTTGAGAGGAGTGCTGAAGG
>NW_018404184.1:261058-261629 GCF_002113885.1 Mizuhopecten yessoensis
AAATCAGAGTTTGAGAGGAGTGCTAAAGCTATCCGAGTTTGCGAGGAGTGCTGAATTGATCAGAGTAAAATAGGGGTGCTGAAGTGATTTGAGTTTGAGAGGAGTGCTGAGGTGTTCCGAGTTTGAGAGGAGTGCTGAAGGTATCCGCATTTGAGAGGAGTGCTGAAGTTATTAGAGTTTGAGTGGAGTACTGAAGCTATCAGAGTTTGAGGAAAGTGCTGAAGTGATCCGAGTTTGAGAGAGGTGATGAAGCGTTCCGAGTTTGAGAGGAGTGCTGAAGGTATTCGCGTTTGAGAGGATTGCTGAAGTGATCAGAGTTTGAGAGGAGTGCTGAAGTGATCAGGGTTTGAGGGAAGTGCTGAAGTGATCAGAGTTCGAAAGAAGTAGTGCTGAAGTGGTCAGAGTGAAAAAGGAATGCTGAGGTGATTTGAGTTTGAGAAGAGTGCTGAAGTGATCAGAGTTTAAGAGGAGTGCTAAAACGATCAGAGTTTGAGGGAAGTGCTGAAGTGATCAGAGTTCGAAAGATGTAGTGCTGAAGTGGTCAGAGTGAAAAAGGGATGCTGAGGTGATT
>NW_018404185.1:0-118 GCF_002113885.1 Mizuhopecten yessoensis
GTGAAACAGAGAGACTACATTACATGGAGACATTACTTACTAGTGGGGGCGAGACTGTACTTCACCGAGCAAATATCAATGGAAAGAAAACCATGTGTACACATCTATGCCAGACATA
>NW_018404185.1:4335-4420 GCF_002113885.1 Mizuhopecten yessoensis
CTGTGATGTTGATTGTTTCCTGTATTTAGCTGATCTTGTGAATGAAGGTACAAGTGAAACAGAGAGACTACATTACATGGAGACA
>NW_018404186.1:0-118 GCF_002113885.1 Mizuhopecten yessoensis
CTATCCCTCCTACATACCTCTTATCCCTCCTACATACCCCCTATCTCTCCTACATACCTCCTATCCCTCCTATATACCCCCTATCCATCCTACATACCTCTTATCCCTCCTACATACC
>NW_018404186.1:1549-2267 GCF_002113885.1 Mizuhopecten yessoensis
ACCCCTATCCCTCCTACATACCTATTATCTCTCCTACATACCTCCTATACCTCATACATACCTCCTATCCCTTCTTCATACCTCTTATCTCTCCTACATACCTCCTATACCTCATACATACCCCCTATCCCTCCTACATACCCCCTATCCCTCCTCCTACACACCCCCTATCCCTCCTTCATACCTCTTATCTCTCCTACATACCTCCTATACCTCCTGCATACCTCTTATATCTTCTACATACCTCCTATACCTCCTGCATACCTCTTATCTCTCCTACATACCTCTTTTCTCTCCTACATACCTCCTATCCCTCCTACATACCCCCTATCCATCCTACATACCCCCTATCCATCCTACATACCTCTTATCCCTCCTACATACCTCCTATCCCTCCTACATACCTCTTATCCCTCCTACATACCCCCTATCCATCCTACATACCTCCTATCCATCCCACATACCTCTTATCCCTCCTACATACCTCCTATCCCTCCTACATACCTCCTATCCCTCCTACATACCCCCTATCCATCCTACATACCCCCTATCCATCCTACATACCCCCTATCCATCCTACATACCTCCTATCCCTCCTACATACCTCTTATCCATCCTGCATACCTCTTATCCCTCCTACATACCTCCTATCCCTCCTACATACCCCTATCCATCCTACATACCCCCTATCCCTCCTACATACCTCTTATCTCTCCTA
>NW_018404187.1:0-118 GCF_002113885.1 Mizuhopecten yessoensis
TCTGAAGTAAGTGTACTCTGTAGTGACTGTAGCTCTCTCTTACTTGTGAAGTAAATGTCCACTGTAATGACTCTAGCTCATTCTTGCTTCTGTAGTAAGTGTCCTCTGTAGTGACTGT
>NW_018404187.1:5050-5240 GCF_002113885.1 Mizuhopecten yessoensis
ATTGTAGTGACTGTAGCTCTCTCTTACTTCTGAAGTAAGTGTCCTCTGTAGTGACTGTAGCTCTCTCTTAATTCTGAAGTAAGTGTCCTCTGTAGTGACTGTAGCTCTCTCTTACTTCTGAAGTAAATGTCCTCTGTAATGGCTGTAGCTCATTCTTGCTTCTGTAGTAAGTGTCCTCTGTAGTGACTGT
>NW_018404188.1:0-118 GCF_002113885.1 Mizuhopecten yessoensis
TCACATCTAGACAGTAGACTGATATGTAGACTGTAGACGAAGCTAGCATTGCTGTAAGGTTAGCGTCACATCGAGACAGTAGACTGATCTGTAGAATGTAGTCGAAGCTACCATTGCT
>NW_018404188.1:688-780 GCF_002113885.1 Mizuhopecten yessoensis
GGCAGACTGATCTGTAGAATGTAGACGAAGCTACCATTGCTGTACGATTAGCGTCACATCTAGACAGTAGACTGGTCTGTAGACTGTAGACG
>NW_018404188.1:2252-2443 GCF_002113885.1 Mizuhopecten yessoensis
CGTACGGTTAGCGTCACATTTAGACACTAGACTAATCTGTAGAATGTAGTCGAAGCTACCATTGCTGTACGGTTAGCGTCACATCTAGACAGTAGACTGGTCTGTAGACTGTAGACGAAGCTACAATTGTTCTACGGTTAGCGTCCCATCTAGACAGTTGACTCGTCTGTAGACTGTAGACGAAGCTTCCA
>NW_018404188.1:5937-12983 GCF_002113885.1 Mizuhopecten yessoensis
ATCTAGACAGTATACTGATCTGTAGACTGTAGACGAAGCTACCATTGCTCTACGGTTAGCGTAACATCTTGATAGTAGGCTGGTCTGTAGACTGTAGTCGAATCTACCATTGCTGTACTGGTTAGCGCCTCATCTAGACAGTAGACTCTCATCTAGACAGTAGACTCTCATCTAGACAGTAGACTGGTCTGTAGAATGTAGACGAAGCTACCAGTCCTTTACTGGTTAGCGTCACATCTATACAGTACACTGATCTTGATACTGTAGACGAAGCTACAATTGCTGTACGGTTAGCCTCACATCTAGACAGTAGACTGGTCTGTAGACTGTAGACGAAGCGAAGCTACCATTGCTGTACGGTTAGCGTCTCATCTAGACTGTAGACGAAGCTACCATTGCTGTACGGTTAGCGTAACATCTTGATAGTAGACTGGTCTGTAGACTGTAGTCGAAGCTACCATTGCTGTACTGGTTAGCGTCTCATCTAGACAGTATACTGATATGTAGACTGTAGACGAAGCTCCCATTCCTTTACTGGTTAGCGTCACATCTAGACAGTAGACTGATCTGTAGAAAGTAGACGAAGCTACCATTGCTGTACGGGTAGCGTCACATCTAGACAGTAGACTGATCTGTAGACTGTAGACGAAGCTACCAGTGCTGTACGGTTAGCGTCACATCTAGAGAGTAGACTGATCTGTAGAATGTAGACGAAGCTACCATTCCTTTACTGGTTAGCGTCTCATCTAGACAGTAGACTCTCATCTAGACAGTAGACTGGTCTGTAGATTGTAGACGAATCTACCATTGTTGTACGGTTAGCGTCACATCTAGACAGTTGACTGGTCTGTAGACTGTAGACGAAGCTACCATTGCTGAACGGTTAGCGTCACATCTAGACAGTAGACTGATATGTAGACTGTAGACGAAGCTACCATTCCTTTACTGGTTAGCGTCCCATCTAGACAGTAAAATGGTCTGTAGACTGTAGACGAAGCTACCATTGCTGAACGGTTAGCGTCACATCTAGACAGTAGAGTGATCTGTAGACTGTAGACGAAGCTACCAATGTTGTAGGTTAGTGGCACATCTAGAAAGTAGACTGGTCTGTAGAATGTAGACGAATCTACCATTGTTGTACGGTTAGCGTCACATCTAGACAGTAGAGTGATCTGTAGACTGTAGACGAAGCTACCATTGCTGTAAGGTTAGCGTCACATCTAGACAGTAGACTGATCTGTAGACTGTAGACGAAGCTCCCATTGCTGTACGGTTAGCGTCACATCTAGACAGTAGACTGATATGTAGACTGTAGACGAAGCTACCATTGCTGAACGGTTAGCGTCACATCTAGACAGTAGAGTGATCTGTAGACTGTAGACGAAGCTACCATTGCTGTACTGGTTAGCGTCTCATCTAGACTGTAGACGAAGCTACCATTGCTGTACGGTTAGCGTCACATCTAGACAGTAGACTGGCCTGTAGATTGTAGACGAAGCTTCCATTGCTGTACGGTTAGTGTCACATCTAGAGGGTAGACTGATCCTTAGACTGTAGACGAAGCTACCATTGCTGTACGGTTAGCGTCACATCTAGACAGTAGAGTGATCTGTAGACTGTAGACGAAGCTACCATAGCTGTACGGTTAGCGTCACATCTAGACAGTAGACTGATCTGTAGAATGTAGACGAAGCTTCCATTGCTGTAAGGTTAGCGTCACATCTAGACAGATATTAACTTTCATTCAGAAGTCGAATCCTGCTTGATGCTTTCAAATCTTATTATTGTAATTGTGATCTTTTGGATGAGACGCTAATTTGTGTCACGCTAGAATACAAGGTTCGCTCAAAATTACATGCCAATTACGGTTAGAACAGGCTACAATAATTGGCATTTCACAAAGTAATAAATCAATACTTCAAAAGTATTGACGACAAAATGTAATTTACAATTTTCCTAAAATCCCATGACTATTTTTTTACTCGGCTTTTACCCTCGTTTTCGTTGTATTATTTATGACGGTCATTTTTCAAAGTTTGAGCTCGACATTTGTCTCTATCAATAACAACGTTTTAGGAGCAGCTCCATTACTTGCGGTTTATGTACTGTCCCGACGACTGAGCTATACCGCGGGACAGCTGACAACTCCAGTGTAGCGTTAATACAAAACACAGCGGCCTACCATATAGGTATAAATGATGCATTAGCCAGGCGCAATATGTATAAATTATTGTCTGTTATTACGGGATCCGGCTGCAAACAACACAAAATAATGATGAATTGCCGTGTTGACACTGTGGTATACATCGCCAGTGTGGTTTGGTATACCGCTTATGTGGTTTGGTATTAAGACAATCTACGCAGAAAACTGATAAAAGAATCCATGCCTCTTATCCTTTATGTACGGTCATGTAATAATAGCGTCAGTCATTTGGTAGTAGAAGTTAATTCATTTTGTTTATTCATAGTATAACAAAGAATCCCGTATTACTGTTTAAGCCATTTCACCTTGCAGTCTCAGAATCAACCATTTTCAGTCTTATAATTTATCACAGATGAATTATTTAGTTATGAGATGTTATTTGGTTATGAGGTGTACGTTTGGTAAATATGCTGTAGCGTCAATGTGGGCTCGTGATCGGCTAAATAAAATATTGAACCTTTTATTTGTATATATTGTTAATCTCGCGTGGTTTGCTTCGGACTTATCTTAGGTACCTGTTTATTTGAAATTTAATTGTGAACAATTATTTTTGATTGTTTCTCTGATATTTGATATAATGCAATCATATTGTAAATAATAAAAACAAAACAAAACAAAAACAACTAACTACCATGTACACCATTTGTTCGACATCCATTACGTAATTATTAACATCAAAAACATTTCTCGGTAAGGAAATATAACATAAAAACTAACACGTACTCCATCTTTCTGTGACGATTCTAACACACAATCAATAACATCATTAACATGATTTACTGCATGCTTGTTCATTATAAGTAACATGAATAACAAACAAAGCAGTAATTCCACGGCACCTACTGTGTTGACCCTAATAGTGTTCTATGTTACAGCGTAGTGTACCTAAAGAGCCCGTGACGACATTAGCTCGGGGCATGTTTTACTAATGAGAGTCGGTAAGAGTTCCTAGAAACAACAGGTAGTGACAGTCAGTTGTATGCATGACCTACGTTAGGTAAGACGATGGATAATAACAAATTAGCATTCGGTTTTTACCCTGATACATCACCTATAAATGGAACGACGCAGTCAATAACACAGTTCACAGTGAACGCACATGCCGTGAGGAACGATATATATTCCGATGGTTGTACAAAAAGTGTCCTGTTTAGGGCAGCATGTTCGGGAGGAGCAACACGTACTTAATATGTACAGCTCCGTACTGGACGAGTCTGAGGAGTACATTAAGTGTGGTCTGTGTTGGGAGGTTCCTACCCAAACCGTCACTCTGAGCTGTTCCCACACGTTCTGTAAGTGGTGCCTCAAAAAAAGGTCAAAATCAGGACAGGAGGTGAACGGCAGAATTGCTTGTCCGGTTTGTGGGGTCAACGACACCATGACACACGGTCAGACAGAGGAAGTGTCCAGTAACAATGGAAATGACCGCAAGTGTGACCTGTGTGAGGAGAGTCGACCTGCCGAGGCCAGGTGTGTGGAATGTCGAGAGTTGATGTGTAACTTTTGCCATCAGTCACACCGGCGAAGCAAGGCCTCGAAGCACCATAGCATCACAATGTTGGGGGATATCCATACCGAGACGGGGGAAATTTCTGGGAGCAGGTGTTCCATCCACGACGAGGAACTTGCCTACTTCTGTCGTCCTTGTGACACGGCCGTCTGTAAAAAATGCCGTACAAGTGACCATAAAGGACACAGGTCAAGACCAGTTAAGGTCATTGTAGGGGACAAGCGAAGACAACTGGAGGAGAAAGTGGATACGGTACGGCATGGATATGTCCGTATGTTGGAGAAAAAGCTAGCAGAGATTCCAAAACAGATCAAAGCCATTAAAGAAAACGCAGAGAGCGTGGTCGTTGATATCATACAACGTTCTAAATGTATCAAAGACCAAATCGACGCCATCAAGTTAGAAATGATAAAGGATGTTCGTTCGAAAGAATCCTTGGGTCTAACCAGATTGGAACAATTCATGAGAGAATTGGAAAAAGAGTTATTGACGGTTGGCGAGAGCATCAGGAGGACAGAAAACGTTCTAAAACAAGGGACTGATGTTGAGGTAGTATCTATCTGTAAAGTATCACAAGAGACATTTGATAGTCTCGAAACAAGACGGCCATTACCCGAACTACAAAAGGTAGATGTGGCATTCGAATCGGGGGAACTTGTAAGGGACATGTTGATGAACGGTTTTGGACACTGTTCTACTAGGAACTCTGGATTCACGTGGTCTCGTTCTGTGTCCATGTGCCAAGGAGATCCACAAGATGTAAACATCAAACTTGTCTCAGAATTCCACTGCCCTTTAGTGGTAGATGAGGATGATAACGACGATGATTTTGTGAATGAGTCTGTCCATACTATGGCGGCCGTGGCAGGGGGACAGATATCTGTCTGTTGTGGCTGCGAATCAGACCGAGTCGTGTTTACGGACGGAACCGGACGTGTAATTAGTAGTTTACGAGTGGGTGTAATGATTGATGATCTTGTCAGCCGGAATGACCATTCTATCGTGATGTCGTGTTTCCGGGATCGTTCAATTAGAGCAATTGAGGAAAATGGCAATGTCCGAGAGCTCGTGTCCACTCAATATTATCCGCGTGGTCTTACTGTAGCTTCTGACGGAAGTCTGCTGGTGTGTCTAATGGACCAATATTCTACATCGGTCACTAAAACAAGTAGACGCATGGTGGCCAGACTAGACAGTCGGGGTCAACAAGTACAAGTGTATGAATACACAGACGAAAACAAACGCCTTTTCACGAGACCTTATCGTGTCCAGGAGAACATTAATGGAGACATATGTGTGACCGACAAGACATCTATGGGCTCGGGGCGGGTAGTGGTGCTAGACAGACTGGGAAATCTCAGGTTTGTCTACGACGGAAGATCGGTATCAGCTGGGGAAAGGCCATTCTCCCCGTGTGGCATCGTGTGTGATAGCTACGGCAGACTTTTGATTACCGATACTAACAACCACTGTATACATGTCGTGGACAAAAATGGTCAATTTGTCAGCTTCCTGCTGCGCAAGGAAGACGGTATCACGTGCCCCACGTCTCTGGCACTTGATGGTGAGGGACAGTTATGGGTGGGAAACGAAAACGGACAAATGAAGGTATATCAATACCTGTAGTCTGAATGTGCCCCGTGTAAAATCAGATTGTGTAATCAATGTTATCTTTAATGATCATTTTGTCAATGTAAATTGTAATAGTGGAAATTAACGCGGTGTGGAAATGCTCGCGGTTTTCACGTTGAGTAAATTAGCGCGAAAATATTCACACGCTAATAAAATACAGGCATATAGATTATATAGAATAGAGATATTGGAATATATAGATTAAAGAATCATTGCAAACACGAAAATTTCAACGCCGCCAGTAGTTTTAAGGGTTACAGCGCAAACATTGCCATTGTTACAGTAGTGACAAATAGCCTGATTGAAAGGAATAGTATATATTCCGGGTCAAAACATATTGATTATTTCATTTATTGAGTACTTTGAGTACTCTTGATTATTGAATTCCGCTGTGAATGCAATATCATTGACCATAATACAGTTAGTAAACTTGCATATCATTCAATGACCTAAATCATACATTGAATTATTTATCCCATGCATGACGCAATCGTGATTTTGTTATACATGAACGATACATGTTACTGTTGAAGTGGTTGATAAAATTAAAATATTTCCTGTTTATCCTCTCTATGTTTTTAATATATGACGTGTAAATGACACCTGGCACCTACGACAGTGTACGCGACACCTGGCCCCTAAGACAATGTACATGACACCTGGCGACTACGACAGTGTACATGACACCTGGCACCTACGACAGTGTACGCGACACCTGGCACCTACGACAGTGTATATGACACCTGGCGCCTACGACAGTTTACATGACCCCTGGCCCCTACGACAGTGTACATGACCCCTGGCACCTACGACAGTGTACGCTACACCTGGCACCTACGACAGTGTATATGACACCTCGCACCTACGACAGTGTACATGACGCCTGGCGACTACGACAGTGTACAGACAGTGTACATGACACCTGGCGACTACGACAGAGTACATGACACCTGCCCCCTACGACAGTGTACATGACCCCTGGCGCCTACGAAGGTGTACACGACACCTGGCCCCTACACAGTGTACATGACACCTGGCTCCTACGACAGTGTACATGACACCGGGCCCCTACGACAGTGTACACGACGCCTGTCACCTACGACAGTGTATATGACCCCTGGCACCTACGACAGTGTACATGACACCTGGCCCCTACGACAGTGTACACGACACCTGGCCCCTACGACAGTGTACACGACACCTGGCACCTACGACAGTGTACATGACACCTGGCATCTACGCCAGTGTACATGACACCTGGGCCCTACGACAGGGTACACGACACCTGGCACCTACGACAGCGTACATGACACCTGGCCCCTACACAGTGTACGTGACACCTGGCAACTACGACAGTGTACACTGTCGTAGATGCCAGGTGTCATGTACGCTGTCGTAGGTGCCAGGTGTCGTGTACACTGCCGTAGGGGCCAGGTGTCGTGTACACTGTCGTAGGGGCCAGGTGTCATGACACCTGGCCCCTACGACAGTGTACATGACACCTGGCCCCTACACAGTGTACATGACACCTGGCAACTACGACAGTGTACATGACACCTGGCATCTACGACAGTGTACATGACACCTGGCCCCTACGACAGTTTACATGACACCTGGCACCTACGACAGTGTACATGACACCTGGCCCCTACAACAGTGTACATGAAACCTGGCCCCTACGACAGTGTACATGACACCTGG
>NW_018404188.1:14219-64785 GCF_002113885.1 Mizuhopecten yessoensis
CCTACGACAGTGTACATGACACCTGGCCCCTACGACAGTGTACATGACACCTGGCCCCTACGACAGTGTACATGACACCTGGCACCTACGACAGTTTACATGACACCTGCCCCCTACGACAGTGTATATGACACCTGGCAACTACGACAGTGTAAATGACACCTGGCCCCTACACATTTCTCATTAAAGCTCTTGACTTCTATGAACTTTGCAAGGACAAGTGTTGAATGGCAAACATTTTGAACCCTAACGCTTATATCAAAAATAATAACACTCGTAAATTTGAAAATATTTTAGAACAAATTGTCGTGAAGCTAACAGCTACATGTACCTATGGATTGGATACCTGCTGCCATTGTGTAAAGCTAACAGCTACATGTACCTATGGATTGGATACCTGCTGTCATTGTGTAAAGCTAACAGATACATGTACCTATGGATTGGATACCTGCTGTCATTGTGTGAGGGATCTATTTACGTCTGTACAATGACATACATCACTGTTCACACTTCAGTTTCTCTGAAAGATAAGTAACACAGATAAAAGAAGGTGAATAATACAATCAATTACCTTAATTGGATTGTTTTCATGTCTTCGGCCCGGTCCTATACAATACTGATTAACTTACGGATGAGTAGGACATGCGTAGACGTATGTTGATTCCGGTTTCTAAGCATAACAACACTATTAAACTTGACCGGAATAGGCAATGTATTAAGGCATTATCATCCTTAGAAATAACTCTTGGATATTCGCTAACATAGCTGCAGCAAAACATCCTGAAATGTTTTCCTATGGTGTGATTGTAATATCATTTTTATCATTTTCGCCAATATAAATACATGTAATATGGAATAACATATTTTGCTGTATAGTATTTCACACAATGTTACTTATTTTATTTAGCAAAACATATTATAAAGAATATATTCGAAATATTATGAAAAAGAATTGAACACATTTTTCTTGCATACCACTCAGGTATTGCATTTTATATCACACATATTGAAAAAAACATCTGAACTACATATCAAATAGCATAGCATTCACGTAATACATTATCACATTACGTCTACATCACTCGGAGAATATTGTAAATAAGTATTGTTTTTGTTCATTTCATTGGTTGATGAACTGAGTTGATCTGAAGACAAATTCGATGAACTTTTAAATGAACTGCGAAGAGGTTCATGTAGAAATTGCCTCAGGAACTCGTCATCCTTGAAAACGATCGTATATATATATATATATATACAGCAATATATATACATTTTATATTTTAATTAAACCTGTTTGACGATATCAGGCCATTCTGTATAAAACATATCTGTTATACGAAAACAAAGTACTATACCTGTTCTAAACCCACTGAACCTTTTCTTATGTTGCGGCGGATTAACAATGTCTATACGGTGTGAAATAAGTCTCCAATTCATACGCATAGGCAATGTTCATCCGGTCACAAATTACACAGACAACAATTAGTAGTTTCTAGAAGTGCGGCTTGAGTAGAAATGTAAATATAAGGTGATGATTATAATAAATAAAGAGTAATGTAAATGTAGCAAACATTGAATAATACCTTCTCCCTTCGTTGGTTTCAAAGTTATCAAAAAGACATTACTGAATCATATACACATTTTTAGTGTTTAGCTAATTATGATACAAGACATAAAACCCAAAGTACATATGATAGCATCAACCCAAAGTACATATGATAGCATCAACCCAAAGTACATATGATAGCATCAACACAAAATACATATGATAGCATCAACACAAAGTACATATGATAGCATCAACACAAAGTGCATATGATAGCATCAACACAAAGTACATATGATAGCATCAACCCAAAATACATAGGATAGCATCAACCCAAAATACATATGATGACATCAACACAAAATACATAGGATAGCATCAACACAAAGTGCATATGATAGCATCAACACAAAGTACATATGATAGCATCAACACAAAATACATATGATAGCATCAACACAAAGTACATATGATAGCATCAACACAAAATACATATGATAGCATCAACACAAAGTACATAGGATAGCATCAACACAAAATGCATATGTGGCATCAACACAAAGTACAAATGATAGCATCAATACAAAGTACATATGATAGCATCAACACAAAATACATATGGTAGCATCAACACAAAATACATATGATAGCATCAACACAAAGAACATATGATAGCATCAACACAAAATACATATGATAGCATCAACACAACACAAAATACATATGATAGCATCAACCCAAAATAAATATGATATCAACAACACAACATACATATGATAGCATCAACCCAAAATACATTTGATAACATCAACCCAAAATACATAGGATAGCATCAACACAAAATACATATGATAGCATCAACACAAAATACAT
The DNA here is from genome assembly GCF_002113885.1 of Mizuhopecten yessoensis. Taxonomy (NCBI): domain Eukaryota; kingdom Metazoa; phylum Mollusca; class Bivalvia; order Pectinida; family Pectinidae; genus Mizuhopecten; species Mizuhopecten yessoensis. The sequence continues at coordinate 16,639 of NW_018404188.1, forward strand.
AGGATAGCATCAACACAAAGTACATATGATAGCATCAACACAAAATACATATGATAACATCAACACAAAATACATAGGATAACATCAACCCAAAGTACATAGGATAGCATCAACACAAAGTACATATGATAGCATCAACCCAAAGCACATATGATAGCATCAACACAAAGTGACATGTGATAGCATCAACACAAAGTACATATGATAGCATCAACACAAAGTACATATGATAGCAACAACACAAAGTACAACTGGTAATACAAGTTTTTAGAAATGGAAAAACGAAAACCCGAAAAATTACCGGAGGCGGAGCGAAATGTTCCGGACAGATAATATTGTCTGCGCGACTTGTTGCACAAACTGTCACTGTTATAATGACCAAGCATACGGTCATACAATGTTCATGGAAGAATATTTTGATTTTTTAGAAATATTATTAGATTTAGGAGTTATGAAATAATGCACGAGTGAAAATGTCTTACTTTATCTATTGTGTATGCTACCTATCTAAGTATATACACAGTTTATTAAACCTAGTATATGTTGATTTGATCAAGATCAAAACACGGGATTTCCAACAAGAAAATGATCAAAGATATGTTCTCGGACTGACGATCGCTTTTAAACGTTTCCCTTCGCGCATCCTCACATATACACACGCGGACATGGATCTGGCATTATCACAATCATTATCATTGGCATCATAATATTATCATCAACAACATCAGAATCATCAGCATCAGCATCAACAATAGCATCATCATCCTCATCATCATCATTCATCTTTATCATCGTCATCATCCTCTTTCATATATAATTTTTCAATCATCATCATTCATTGCCATCATCAATCATCATCATCATTATCATTATTATCATTATTATCATTATCATCATTGTCATACAATCATTATCATCATCATCCTCGTCATCATCATCATCATCATCATCATCATCATCATCATCATCATCATCATCATCATCATCATCAATCATCATCATCGTCGTCGTCGTCGTCGTCGTAATTGTCATCATTCTCATCATCATACAATCATCATCATCATCATTCAACCATCATCATCATCATCATCCATAATCTTCAATCATCATTCCATATTCATCATCATCAACATATAATTATCATAATCATCATCATATCATCATCTTCATACAATCATCACCATCATCATACAATCATCATCATCATCATTCAACCATCATCATCATCATCATCCATAATATTCAATCATCATTCCATATTCATCATCATCAACATATAATTATCATAATCATCATCATATCATCATCTTCATACAATCATCACCATCATCATACAATCATCATCTATAATCACCATTCTATATGTATCTTCATCAATATATTAGTATCATCATCATAATCATCAACATCCTCATCATTAATTCATAAAAATATTATCATCATTCCAGATTTTCAAACATTTTACGCACATTTAAAATCACCCACTTAGTTGTTGTATACATCAATTCACATGTTCATACACGGCTTCAAAGTGAGAGAGAGAGAGAGAGAGAGAGAGAGAGAGAGAGAGAGCGAGAGAGAGAGAGAGAGAGAGAGAGAGAGCGAGAGAGAGAGAGAGAGAGAGAGAGAGAGCGAGAGAGAGAGAGAGAGAGAGAGAGAGAGAGAGCGAGAGAGAGAGAGAGAGAGAGAGAGAGAGGGAGAGAGAGAGAGAGAGAGAGAGAGAGAGGGAGAGAGAGAGAGAGAGAGAGAGAGAGAGAATGGACGGTATGATTGCAAATGAGGAATACTAGTAAATATGATGTAACAAGTGAGCTGATTTTGTCATGGACTGGTGATCTATATATATATACACACATAAGGCCAATAGAGTTAAAAAAAAGTTAAAAACAAATTAAAACAAAAACAAACAAAATAGGAAAGAATATTCAGAAATATGCTTAGTTCTTTGTCCACCTGTCCTGGGAATGTGAATGCGCGAATAACATATTATAATTTCATCCCATTATCTGTAGCAACCTTTCCCACTTTCTCTATCCGGTTCCTAATTTATCTTTGGCCACATTCTCCTTAGTTCTAATGATATGCACATTAAAATAATCCATAATGGCATAAATCAATGCATTGACATTCAGTGTCGGATGTAAACATCTTGTTTTGTAAATATACAGAGTGGACTGACTACTATATGTGCTTTGAAAAGAAATGAATTTGTTGTTAAAATATGATGGATGATTCTATACTGTAGCCACTGAAGTTTGGGGTTTTTAGTAACTTGGAAAGGCAGCAAGTATATTCTGACCCAGTCATCATTATTAAAGTCAAAGAGTTCTCCCCATTTCTCTCTACCTTTAGCTTTGATATTTCATTTATTACTTAGCATGCCATAAAAAACTTTTGAACCCCTAGTTGTCTTTAAAAATGGTGCAATATTCACTGGTAATACAGGGCGGTTAAAAGAAAATCCCTGAATTCGTAATTTTCTAAACATTTCCTAATTGCTGACACTAATCCATAAAATTTCATAAAATTAGTATTTATGTTGTATCTTTGAATAAATTCATTATATGAAAAGAGAGCTAAAGTATTAAAATCCTTTATAAAGTCACCTATGCAATATGCACCCTTTTCATATCACTGTGAATAATAGACTGATTTGCCTCCAATAGTTATAGTATGGTTGTGCCATATGGGAGTTTGCAAGAGTGATTTCCCTTTGAGAGCTTTCATATTTTCTGACATTTCTAGCCTATGCCAAGCCCCAAAAATATCTTTCCAAAAAATATTATTACATATTTTTTGACAATGCTTTATATAATCCCCTTTAATATTAAGTAGCTTATATAAGTCAACCAATTTCATTAAAATAGTATTCCATTTTCCTGAGGACTGATATAATCTTTTTATCCAACTTAGTTTCAAAGAAGTTTTTAATATGAAGCATCTTTAAACCACCAACCATATAATCTTGAACAATTTGCTATGCCATAAACATTCATAAACTAGAATATTTATTTTTGTGAAAGTTTTTTCATCTGGGTTAAGAAGTGAAAAAACCCAGATGGTTTAATTGCCATACCATTAAGGATTTTATTAAGTGAATTTTCCCAATAGGAGTTAATTTTCGCCTGCCTCAGGCATTAAGAAGACTTTTGAGTTTCACTAATTTTTTGTCAAAGTTCATCTTAGACATTTCTTGCCGATTTACACTAAAATCAATTCCTAACAAAGTAAATTTCTCTTTCCCCCATCGTAACCGTAATTCAGGTAAAAATGTTTCCTGGCCATGTTTTTTTACTGCCTATCCAAATTAGTTGTGTTTTATCAATATTCATCGCTTATCCTGATATTTTTGCAAAGGTACTAAGTTCATTCAATGATGCTCTAAGAGACTGCTCTGAACCATCTAATGTCAAGTAAGTATCATCTGCATAATGCGAAAGTATAATAAAAGCATCATCTACTTGAATACCTTTTATGTTTTTGTTATTTCTAAGTCTGATAGCAAGGATTTCAGCACATAAAATAAAAATGTACGGTGCGATCGGGTCGCCTTGACGACAGCCTCTCTTGATGTTAAATTTTTTAGAAAAATTACCACCTTGATTTACATATGCCCCTACATTATTATGAAAAACCTTCACCCAATTTGAAATATCATTACCAAACCCATAGAAACCCAATACCTTATCAATGAACTTCCACGAGACAGAATCGAAAGCTTTCTCAAAATCTATCATTAAAACCATACCTGGAATATCATCATCTTCTGTGTACTGCATAACATCATATAAAAGTCTTGTATTTTCACCCATATATCGGCCAGCTATGAACCCTGTTTGGTCCTTACTAATAAGTTTATCAAGTACTGTTTTTATTCTATTAGCTATAGCCCAAGATGCAATTTCATATATAATATTCAGTAGAGTTAAAGGTCTCCAGACTTTTAGAATAGAATAAGAATAACGGAAACAATAGAGATTTCCATCCGAAATGAAAATCCCTAATAAAAACAAAAGCAAAAGGTCTGGCAGTGAACAAAGTGAGTAAATATAGAACAAACGTTATTTCTGGGATCATTTTTTTTATTCAAGATAAAGGTAGCAACAGTAACTGAGGAGACACCAGCACAAAGTCACTGTAAACCTAGAAAGGTAGGAGGAACCAGGAGCTCCAGGAGAGTAAGCGATTTGTGGGAATCGTCATGATGTGTCTCCCTTCAAATCCGGCTAGTGTTTCCACGAAACGAATGTATGACAAGTTTACCATTCCATTCCTCAATCAGGACATTGGTTACCGACCCATTCTCACCAAGGTATGTACCATTCAATTCCTCAATCAGGACATTGGTTACCGACCCATTCTCACCAAGGCAGGTGTACTACAGCCCCACGAGACTACATATAGTTCCGTATGTTTCCCAAAGGTAACTACAAAATCTGTATTTCTATCTGTAAAGACATTTTTACCATTCAACGATCCTGTTTGAAAAACATAGATGTACCCTGGCAAGAATTGGTAGTTTGCCAGAATAGTTCGGCAACGACGAAGATATGAACGAGAACAGTTCGGCAACCAGTAGACACTAAAATCGCATTCCCCATTATCAGGTCATAAGGTCAATAAAAACATTCTTCAGCATAGATCACCAATGTCTAAGATTGACGACATTGGGTTCGATATACTTAATTCGTTAACATGATGCATTCTATGAAGAAAACCCTGTAACTTAAAACCAGTATTCATAAAACTGTTCTCAATCATAGATTCTGTGCTCAAACAAACAAAAGTCAAGTTAAACATTAAAAACTGTAGTCGGCTTTAATTAGTCAATGTCCTTGAAAAAATGCGAAATTTTATTAATTGTACCACTGGAGCAGGGATTAGGTTTGAGTAAAAAATCTGAGTTTGATCTCAGATAAAGAGTGAAGCACGGTGTTATGTATGTAATAGCCTCTTAGATTTAGAGCGAAGCACGGTGTTATGTATGTAATAGCCTCTCAGATAAAGAGCGAAGCACGGTGTTATGTATGTAATAGCCTCTCAGATAAAGAGTAAAGCACGGTGTTATGTATGTAATAGCCTCTCAGGTAAAGAGCGAAGCACGGTGTTATGTATTTAATAGCCTCTCAGATAAAAAGTAAAGCACGGTGTTATGTATGTAATAGCCTCTCAGATAAAAAGTAAAGCACGGTTTTATGTATGTAATAGCCTCTCAGATAAAGAGCGAAGCACGGTGTTATGTTTGTAATAGCCTCTCAGATAAAGAGTGAAGCACGATGTTATGTATGTAATAGCGTCTCAGATAAAGAGTAAAGCACGGTGTTATGTATGTAATAGCCTCTCAGGTAAAGAGCGAAGCACGGTGTTATGTATGTAATAGCCTCTCAGGTAAAGAGCGAAGCACGGTGTTATGTATGTAATAGCCTCTCAGATAAAGAGCGAAGCACGGTGTTATGTATGTAATAGCCCTTCAGATAAAGAGTGAAGCACTGTGTTAGGTATGTAATAGCCTCTCAGATAAACAGTGAAGCACGGTGTCATGTATGTAATAGCCTCTCAGGTAAAGAGCGAAGCACGGTGTTATGTATTTAATAGCCTCTCAGATAAAAAGTAAAGCACGGTTTTATGTATGTAATAGCCTCTCAGATAAAGAGCGAAGCACGGGGTTATGTATGTAATAGCCTCTCAGATAAAGAGTGAAGCACGATGTTATGTATGTAATAGCGTCTCAGATAAAGAGCAAAGCACGGTGTTATGTATGTAATAGCCTCTCAGGTAAAGAGCGAAGCACGGTGTTATGTATTTAATAGCCTCTCAGATAAAAAGTAAAGCACGGTGTTATGTATGTAATAGCCTCTCAGATAAAAAGTAAAGCACGGTGTTATGTATGTAATAGCCTCTCAGATAAAGAGTGAAACACGGTGTCATGTATGCATGGCATTGCTAATAAATGTGGTTTGTTGAATTATACATGAAACATATCTCAAATATAGCACATTTTCATTTCATAAATCAACCGTATACCTGTAATAAAACTGTTCATTAAAATTAAACCTTTATATCTGTAATAAAATTAAATAAAGGTATTATATCTGTAATAAATTTTAACAAAGGTATTATATTTTGTGTTGAAAACATTACTCATCTTTTTCTTGAAATAGATGTGACATCACAGAAAGTATTATACATTATCTGTTTATGATGTAATATTCTTTACATTCCAATTCATTTACTCAGTAAACACATTTGATTGTTATTACTTGGTCATTCAATCTCTTAACAATTGTTGTTCGAACCATTCAAGACTTTTGCTCAATCGGGTTATAAAAATGAAGTTTAAAGTCAGACCGCAACGATTGAATAACGCAGTACACCTTTTCGACAAAATCAAAAACACGTTTACTCCATATATTGAATACGGGTTTCACCTTAGGGACTCTACCGTAGGGACCACCTTAGGGACTCCACCTTAGGGACTCCACTATGGGACCACTTTAGGGACTCCATCTTAGGGACTCCACCTTAGGGACTCCACCTTAGTGAGTGACTCCACCTTAGGGACCACCTTAAGGACTCCACTTTAGGGACTCCACCTTAGGGACTCGACCTTAAGGACCACCTTAGGGACTCCACCTTAGGGACTCTACCTTAGGGACCACCTTAGGGACTCCACCTTAGGGACTCCACTTTAGGGACTCCTCCTTAAGGACTCCACCTTAGGGACCATCTTAGGGACTCCACCTTAGGGACCACCTTAGGGACTCCGCCTTAGGGACCACCTTAGGGACTCCACCTTAGGGACTCCATCTTAGGGACTCCACCTTAGTGACTCCACCTTAGGGACCACCTTAAGGACTCCACTTTAGGGACTCCACTTTAGGGACTCCACTTTAGGGACTCGACCTTAAGGACCACCTTAGGGACTCCACCTTAGGGACTCTACATTAGGGACCACCTTAGGGACTCCACCTTAGGGACTCCACTTTAGGGACTCCACCTTAGGGACCACCTTAGGGACTCCACCTTAGGGACTCCACCTTAAGGACTCCACCTTAGGGACTCCACCTTAGGGACCATCTTAGGGACTCCACCTTAGGGACCACCTTAGGGACTCCGCCTTAGGGACCACTTTAGGGACTCCACCTTAAGGACTCCACCTTAGGGACTCCACTGTTACTGGATAAATGACTGTACATGTGGGTGTACTTGATTCATAATCCTTCATCCATGTTAGTGTTCGCCAAATCACACTGTGACTAGCAATACACAGTAAATCAACTTACTTGTTAATGGGAGTTACGTCTCTTATGAGATGTATTTTGTAAAAGGCAAAAGACAGATAACAGGAGAGAACAAATATTGAAAAGATTAAGATTATCGTGGAAGTCGTGACTTTTCGATAGTGTTGCTCTTTCTCTTGCTGCGAAATTCCATTGGCTCACTTAATGTCCTTGCACAGGATGTAAGTGAGCATGACTTCTGGGCCGCTTTTGTGAACCGTTTGGACCAGAGTTGTTCGTTTATAAAATAAGGTCGGACCTATTAATCTGATGCTGCTTTCAGGCGAGCCTTGACAAATCCTTGCAAGGCCTGCATAAACATGTGTAGGTCCGCCAGTATTTGTAACCGAAAATGTTACGTTTAAAAACAGACAAACCGTTTGTTCCACATAAACGAACAGGTCTCTGGAATTTAAAAAATGGTTGCGAATTGCAATTACGTTTAACCCAAAACAACACTCACTGAACTAGTAAAGGAAACCGTTCTGAATCTCCTACATGTATGAAAAACTCCAGCGTTTCCTGTCGCACTTTTACATCGTCATGACATACATGTAATTTGATACGGTATAATGTGAAATTGACAGTCATGGGAAATTTACCTGACCCATTAGATAATTTATCAGTCCCGATTGGTTTTACACTGGCTAAATATGATAGGTTTTATTAGTGGGGAGACCGGGGCAAGTTAGAGCCATTTTTTTTTATTGAAGTCGTTTTGGACAGTATGCCATTAAATTGCTGAAATCGGAAGATTTGATGGGCGGGCGTGCCCAGTCTTGGGGCAAGTTCGGCTGGGCGGTTTGGGGCAAATTATGACATCATAATCTAAAGCATGCAACATCAGATTATTCCCGCCAATTTCACGACTTGTTAAATGTATATCGTGGGCCAAACGTGACCAGATATCATGAGCCGAACCGATATTCCAATAAATTCGAATATGACAGCAATACAAAAGTCAATGCTAGGTTGCTATATATACCACCACGTGGAGCTGTCGGTGTGTTCTCATATGTAAATATTTTCTCAAGACAAAAAATATCAGGGGTGGCCGGTGTAACGTTGAAAATGGACCCCCGTTGAATATTGAACCGGGAAGCCGTTGAAAAAGGAACATTAAAGAAATAAACAGTAACATGTAGTTTGACCAAATTGGGTCACTGTGACCTAGTTTTGAAAATTTGACCTACATTAGCAAAAATCTAACAGATGGTAGTCGGAAAAAGTAAGGGTCCGTTTTCAACGACCTACGCATGGAAAATTGACCTCTTTTAAAAAAGGGTCCATTTTCAACGTGAGAGTCAATTTTCAACGTTACACCAGACTAACCCCGGGCCGAATTAAACTTAGACCGGTCTCCCGGCCCCTATACATTTTGTGGACAATCTAACTGCGACTTTCCGTCCTACATGTATGTGTTATCCTTGTTCGGAAATGTATATATATATTTATGAAAACAGCACAACTTTTCTTACTTCCTCATGGTTAGATCATAATCACGTGGAGGTCGATGATTTGTGATATTAACTTTGTACTAGTGTATTGTTACTCTTTATAACGCCACTGCATTGTAGCAGCACAAGTAATGCTATCTTCATGCACAATTAGTCTCTTAATTAACGATTTCATTACATTCATCGGGTTTAATACCTTTCTATGACATTTATTTTGCGATAGCTATGACTGAAGATAATACAAAGTTCTGAATACACCCAAAATAATATAATGATGATGAACTTTTTAGTTATATCGCGATATATGCTATATAAAAATAAAATTATGAGTCCAAAGCCAATGGCAGACGGACTACTACGTACAGTACTGTTTTAAGTCTTTAGAATTATCTTAATGCAACTAGACTAGGTTATGGATAAATATAGCTTACTTCTGTCATCATGTGATGCTGAATCATGGTGAATGTAACGTCACGTTTCCGTTTTCTATACCACAATTCGTAAATTTCATTTACCGCGGGAAACACTTTTACGTCACTTCCTGTTCATCTCTGTAATGTTGTAAACATCGACTACGCCTGAAGGTTGTATCGTATTTAAAACGGTAGGTTTGTTGAAACAGAACAGCGTGTGAACTTTCGTAGCTTATCTTTATGTGACAAATAAGTTTATATTGAATGGAGGCTACACTCTCGCGTGATATGATGATTATTATAAAAAGTCACTTGAGGGTGATCATGAGTCATGTGACTATGCAAAATGTCAACACACAGAAACAGGAAAAGTGTTGTGTAGCATAGTGATAGCTATATTACCACGGTAATAAACGGGCTTAAGTGCGAAGAGAACGGCGTAGTATACATATAACAAGGTTTGTATAATGTACGTCAGATAAACATATTTGTGATTGATTCACTTCCGTGAAACTGACACCAGCACCAATACATTCGCTTAGGCCTAACAAGTAACTGTAACAAATATTGTATCAAAGTAAATGACGGTTGTCAGCTTATATAATTGTCAGAGCCCTGTAAATCTATTTAATTATTCACTTATGATAGCATATAGACCTACCTTTTATTAGCTAATTTCTAATCTACCTTGTCAAAAAGAACTGGCACAGCAGTTGAGCCTTCCCGAGTAAACAGATAACCTGCAGGGCGTAGTAATAAAACGGAAAGAAAAACTGTATCAGACTTTACATCGGTATTTCAAAGCACAGTAGTCCACAGTGGAAGGACGCGTGCAGGGCTTGTGACCGAAGGGTTGCAGATATCGATTCGAGTCATGGCACAGCACTGTGTTGTATCTTTGTTCCAGTCTACTCAGCTGTAAATGAGTATGTGGTTGGGCAGTGCTAGAATAGATGTTAACTCGACCATCCACGAGTTACTCCCCTTCAAAGAGTTCTTGCCGGAAAATGCACAAGTCATGCGAGGATACAGGGGCAAAACAATCTGCTATGTGTAAACAATATGCCCCTACTTCACTGTATTGAACCAACAAAATAACTCACAAGAATAGAGGTCACATCAAATGCATTTAGTTATGACATTCCAATCAAATTGTTTGTCCAAAACAAGCCTTCTGACATATCATTTACATAAAGGTAACACACGATACTCTGTACGCCGCTGACGGTCCGTCACAACTGTGACACTTTAGCTTCGTCCTCTTTTTCAATATCTGGCCAATTTAACATGTCTTGCTTGCTATCATAGGTGTACTAGCTCCCCCTTATTCTTATTTGGAGTAGGGGATACCTTTTGACTTTAAAATATTACCCAATTCATTACATGGAAGTTCGTGAAAATTCGTATCTGAATGTTTTGGCGCTGCCATGTTGTTTATATATCTGTTGCCCCAGCGAGTACAGTAAAATCCCCTCCTATTTGAAGAGTTCCACTGATCGCGATATCATCTATTGAATGCTAGCTGTAAGCGTCGAAAAAGCAGCACCGGCTGTATGTTCCCCAGGGAGTTGAGAAAGATGTTGGCTTTCGAATTCCCAGTAAACAAACATCATTTGAGTGGTGCTGATGATGAGTATAAGTACATGTATTTGTATCATACTTGCCAACTTTTTAAAATTTCCATGGGGGAGATTAAGGTCCTATAACCACGGATGATAATTTGTGAACCGCTTTATATATTTGCATCTATACTAGAATATTGATACACCCCAGTTGGGGTGGGTATATATACTCGCCGGAATCTCCAGTGTCACTGGTATGGACCATAGGGGAAACATCACACAATCAAGTTCTGCTACATTCCTAGCTCCCTCCTTTAACAAAGTCCTTGAGCCCGAAAAAAACACCTCATAACAAGTTGTTATATTTAGCTGGGTGCCAAATAAAACAGAAAAGGAAAAAAATGCTGCTGCCAGCAGACTGGTATTGGAATACTGGACCTCCAAATTCTAGATGTATGTTCTAACCAATGAGCTATATATGTTATACGTTAGTACCAGTTGGTTGCCAACAATCGACCCACTCTACTTCTGCTACATATGTAATATTGTATATGAACATTGGGTATAATTATTGTGTAAAATTATTTATAGTTATTTTATATTTGAATATTTAGTTTCTGGTGTATCCTGTATGAGAAATTCACTGAATATCAAAAATAATAGAACATTCTTAGATTTTGAAGAAATAGAAGGTGCGCTATATATATAGCTGTCAGGCATTGATTACTGGTTCCCTGATACTTCTACTTGTTGGAGACTGGTTTACTGAAGAAGGTGAAGTAAAATGTACTGTCTAATTACTTGTACTTACTCTAATTTGATTTGAATTGCAATAAGTCTTCTTCTTTTCAGTACAAAAAATAGCGAAAACTAACCGAAGAGTTTGGGATTACAGCCACATACACGAAAGGCAAAATGCCCATCTTATTTGCAGTTGTTGCCAGAGGCGCCACTGTACTGGCTAAATATGCCAGCTGTGCCGGGAACTTCACTGAGGTCACAGAACAAATTATATCCAAAATTGCACCAGAAAATTCCAAACTGACATATTCTCATGGAAGGTAAGATATCATACATTGTAATTATGAAAATGTACTTATACTCTGTACAGAGTGTATGAATGGGGACTGAATACTCTGTACAGAATGTGTGAGTGGGGACTGAATACTCTGTACAGAGTGTGTGAGTGGGGACTGAATACTCTGTACAGTGTCTGTGAGTGGGGACTGAATACTCTGTACAGAGTGTGTGAGTGGAGACTGAATACTCTGTATAGAGTCTGTGAGTGGGGACTGAATTCTCTGTACAGAGTCTGTGAGTGGGGACTGAATTCTCTGCACAGAGTCTGTGAGTGGGGACTGAATACTCTGTACAGTGTGTGAGTGGGGACTGAATACTCTGTACAGGGTGTGTGAGTGGGGACTGCATGAATACTCTGTACAGAATGTGTGAGGGGGGACTGAACACTCTGTACAGAGTGTGTGAGTGGGGACTCAATACTCTGTACAGAATGTGTGAGTTGGGGCTGAATACTCTGTACAGAGTGTGTGAGTGGAAACTGAATACTCTGTATAGAGTCTGTGAGTGGGGCCTGAATACTCTGTACAGAGTGTGTGAGTGGGGGCTGAATACTCTGTACAGAGTGTGTGAGTGGGGGCTGAATACTCTGTACAGAGTGTGTGAGTGGGGGCTGAATACTCTGTACAGAGTGTGTGAGTGGGGACTTAATACTCTGTACAGTGTCTGTGAGTGGGGACTGAATACTCTGTATAGAGTCTGTGAGGGGGGACTGAATACTCTGTACAGAGTCTGTGGGTGGGGACTGAATACTCTGTACAGAGTCTGTGGGTGGGGACTGAATACTCTGTACAGAGTCTGTGGGTGGGGACTGAATACTCTGTACAGAGTCTGTGGGTTGGGACTGAATACTCTGTACAGAGTGTGTGAGGGGGGACTGCATGAATACTCTGTACAGAATGTGTGAGGGGGGACTGAACACTCTGTACAGAGTGTGTGAATGGGGACCGATCTCAATACTCTGTACAGAGTCTGTGAGTGGGGTCTGAATACTCTGTACAGAGTGTGTGAGTGGAGACTGAATACTCTGTATAGAGTCTGTGAGGGGGGACTGAATACTCTGTACAGAGTCTGTGGGTTGGGACTGAATACTCTGTACAGAGTGTGTGAGGGGGGACTGCATGAATACTCTGTACAGAATGTGTGAGTGGAGACTGAATACTCTGTATAGAGTATGTGAGTGGGGACTGAATTCTCTGTACAGAGTCTGTGAGTGGGGCCTGAATACTCTGTACAGAGTGTGTGAGTGGGGGCTGAATACTCTGTACAGAGTGTGTGAGTGGAAACTGAATACTCTGTATAGAGTCTGTGAGTGGGGTCTGAATTCTCTGTACAGAGTCTGTGAGTGGGGACTGAATACTCTGGACAGAGTGTGTGAATGGGGACTGAATACTCTGTACAGAGTCTGTGGGTGGGGACTGAATACTCTGTACAGAGTCTGTGAGTGGGGACTGAATACTCTGTACAGAGTGTGTGAGTGGGGACTGCATGAATACTCTGTACAGAATGTGTGAGTGGGGACTGAACACTCTGTACAGAGTGTGTGAATGGGGACTGATCTCAATACTCTGTACAGAGTCTGTGAGTGGGGACTGAATACTCTGTACAGAGTGGGTGAGTGGGGACTGAATACTCTGTACAGAGTGTGTGAATAGGGACTGAATACTCTGTACAGAGTGTGTGAGTGGGGACTGACTACTCTGTACAGATTGTGTGAGTGGGGACTGAATACTCTGTACAGAGGGTATGAGTGGGGACTGAATACTCTGTACAGAATGTGTGAGTTGGGACTGAATACTCTGTACAGAGTGTGTGAGTGGGGACTGCATGAATACTCTGTACAGAATGTGTGAGTGGGGACCGAATACTCTGTACGGAGTGTGTGAGTGGGGACTGAATACTCTGTACACAGTCTGTGAGTGGGGACTGAATACTCTGTACAGAGGGTGTGAGTGGGGACTGCATGAATACTCTGTACAGAATGTGTGAGTGGGGACCGAATACTCTGTACGGAGTGTGTGAGTGGGGACTGAATACTCTGTACAGTGTCTGTGAGTGGGGACTGAATACTCTGTACAGAGTGGGTGAGTGGGGACTGAATACTCTGTACAGAGTCTGTGAGTGGGGACTGGATACTCTGTACAGAGTGTGTGAGTGGGGACTGACTACTGTACAGAATGTGTGAGTGGGGACTGAATACTCTGTACAGGGTGTGTGAATGGGGACTGAATACTCTGTACAGAGTCTGTGAGTGGGGCCTGAATACTCTGTACAGAGTGTGTGAGTGGGGACTGCATGAATACTCTGTACAGAATGTGTGAGTGGGGACTGAACTCTCTGTACAGAGTGTGTGAATGGGGACTGATCTCAATGCTCTGTACAGAGTCTGTGAGTGGGGACTGAATACTCTGTACAGAATGTGTGAGTTGGGACTGAATACTCTGTACAGAGTGTGTGAGTGGGGACTGCATGAATACTCTGTACAGAATGTGTGAGTGGGGACCGAATACTCTGTACGGAGTGTGTGAGTGGGGACTGAATACTCTGTACACAGTCTGTGAGTGGGGACTGAATACTCTGTACAGAGGCTGTGAGTGGGGACTGAATACTCTGTACAGAGTCTGTGAGTGGGGACTGAATACTCTGTACAGAGTGTGTGATTGGGGACTGAATACTCTGTACAGAGGGTATGAGTGGGGACTGAATACTCTGTACAGAATGTGTGAGTGGGGACTGAATACTCTGTACAGAGTGTGTGAGTGGGGACTGAATACTCTGTACTCAAATCAGCCAAGTATGAATCAACTACAAAATGCCAGTTCATTGCAAAACCAAAGTTCTCTGTTAATTTTTTTCTTTCTTTTTGTATTTGCAGTTACCTGTTTCATTACATATGCGATGACAGAATTGTGTACTTATGTATAACAGATGATGTAAGTACAGAACATGCTCTATTTCTGTTCAAATGGATTAATGTTTAAACAATATTTTGCAACAGGAATATTAATCAGTATTAATTGTTATTATACATGATATATATGAATATATCTCTGTAAATGTAATTTACTGTATTAATTAATCTTGAATGCTGAAAACATTATGTCATCGAAACTTACAAATTAAAGCTCGTATTAATATTAGATATATATTTCAAATGGAATGTTGTACCTACTGCCCTTACATAGCGGTTTGTTATTATGATTAAAACTATTGCACCAAGTTAGAATTACTTCAACAAACATGGGAATACAGTTCATATTACCGGATAATTTTGTGAAAGCATTTTTCCATATTTTAACCTAACATTCTGTTTCTATAGGAAACAACTATTTCCATATATGATTATACTTACCATAGGAAACAACTATTTCCATATATGAATATACTTTACATAGGAAACAACTATTTCCATATATGAATATACTTTACATGTATATTTGTTATGGTATAATAAAAGATAAGATTGTTGAATTTTTCCCTTTATATCTTACAGGATTTTGAGAGATCAAAGGCATTTTTATTCCTGAATGAAGTAAAGCGAAGGTAATACATTACTTCTTGTTAAAAAATTAAATATGCAATTACATACACATCAATGTACAAAACATTAAAGTATTTCTGCACATTGATGACAGCTGTGAAGTTAAAGGCATCCGGCATGATTCAAATTAGCCCAAAGAGTGCTAAAAATATTATTGCTAAAATAACTATGCCTAAAGTATGTATTGTCTATTGATTAATAATATACATTTTACGATGATAATGATCATTAACCAGTTTTAGTTTTGAGGCCTATGTAAATATTACGCATACATATATAATAGTAGTTATATAAAACATTGTTGTATATATATGATAATACATGCCTTTTTCCATATCACACCAAGTATCGATCAACCCGAAACTCTAATATCAGCCCCAGGCCTTCGATACTGGGTGTGATATGGAAAAATGCATGTTTTATTCTGTTTATTACATACTTACTAATACAATACAGATATATCTACTATCTTATGATCTGTTTTACTTTTGAAATATTGAAGAAAGAAAAATTTCATATAAAGGGGGTGTGATACAGGTTTTGCGGACTGATATGGGGGGGGCTAATACAGGTTTTGGAGTGTGATACAGCAAGGGCTGATATATGGGTAAGAGCAATTGTGTCTTATCGCATATATACAATAATCCTGTATTTATTAGTAAGTATGTAAGTATGTAAGTATATTGTTTTTGTGATATTTACAGATTCCAGGCTCAGTATGGTGTGCGGGCCCAGACAGCTCTCCCCTACGCTATGAACAGCGAGTTCTCACGTGTTATGGCCTCACAAATGGTATGACTGCTGTTCTTTGAATTAAATTGTATTGTTGTCATTTTTACAAGTTCTTTTAATTGGGAAATTAATCCCCATGATATTTTTGAAGTTTTGTCTCTGAGAAATAAATAACACGTAAACTGGTTTGTGTATTTTAGAAATTTGTAACAGAAAATCAAGAGCAAGACCATGTAGAGAAGGTACAAGGTCAGGTCGATGAACTCAAGGGCATCATGGTCAGAAATATTGGTAGGTTGCATATGTAGTACATTTCTGAAGTTACCAGCCTTACAGACCAGATCAGTATCCTGTTTGGTCAGTAATTATCAAACACTTTGTAATGTAATGAATTTATCATGCTGATTGAATCGCTAAATGTTTGCAAATTACTTCTAAATATGTTGATTGTTTTGAAGAAAGCTTCAGAGGAAGCGTAGCATGGGCAATATATTGTGATGTCATAAAGATGTGTTTATATTGTGATGTCATAAAGATGTGTTTATATTGTGATGTCATAAAGATGTGTTTATATTGTTTCATAAACAATTGTTTATAAGTTCATGTCCAGTCATCTGACAAGATCAAGTTAATAATTGATTGGGTCGAGTGTGACATTGCATGGCCAGTTTGATCAGAGTTCTAGATCTGACAAAATACACTCTTGTTACAGTTTATTTTGATCACCCAATATAAAGCAAATGGATATATGTTTTACATCTATATAAATGTGTATAAGGCTTAATAGTAAAACTTGACATTATTTTTCAGATCAAATTGCAGATCGAGAAGAGAGACTCGAGCTATTAGTTGATAAAACAGATGAGCTAAGCTCTAATGTAAGTGACCCAACCATGTGTTATTGTTATCTTAGGTGTAGATACTAGATGTACTTAGCTCCAATGTAAGTGACCCAACCATGCTTTATTGTTATCTTAGGTGTAGATACTAGATGTACTTAGCTCCAATGTAAGTGACCCAACCATGCTTTATTGTTATCTTAGGTATAGATACTAGATGTACTTAGCTCCAATGTAAGTGACCCAACCATGCTTTATTGTTATCTTAGGTATATATACTAGATGTACTTAGCTCCAATGTAAGTGACCCAACCATGCTTTATTGTTATCTTAGGTGTAGATACTAGATGTACTTAGCTCCAATGTAAGTGACCCAACCATGTGTTATTGTTATCTTAGGTGTAGATACTAGATGTACTTAGCTCCAATGTAAGTGACCCAACCATGTGTTATTGTTATCTTAGGTGTAGATACTAGATGTACTTAGCTCCAATGTAAGTGACCCAACCATGTGTTATTGTTATCTTAGGTGTAGATACTAGATGTACTTAGCTCCAATGTAAGTGACCCAACCATGTGTTATTGTTATCTTAGGTGTAGATACTAGATGTACTTAGCTCCAATGTAAGTGACCCAACCATGTGTTATTGTTATCTTAGGTGTAGATACTAGATGTACTTAGCTCCAATGTAAGTGACCCAACCATGTGTTATTGTTATCTTAGGTGTAGATACTAGATGTACTTAGCTCCAATGTAAGTGACCCAACCATGTGTTATTGTTATCTTAGGTGTAGATACTAGATGTACTTAGCTCCAATGTAAGTGACCCAACCATGTGTTATTGTTATCTTAGGTGTAGATACTAGATGTACTTAGCTCCAATGTAAGTGACCCAACCATGTGTTATTGTTATCTTAGGTGTAGATACTAGATGTACTTAGCTCCAATGTAAGTGACCCAACCATGTGTTATTGTTATCTTAGGTGTAGATACTAGATGTACTTAGCTCCAATGTAAGTGACCCAACCATGTGTTATTGTTATCTTAGGTGTAGATACTAGATGTACTTAGCTCCAATGTAAGTGACCCAACCATGTGTTATTGTTATCTTAGGTGTAGATACTAGATGTACTTAGCTCCAATGTAAGTGACCCAACCATGTGTTATTGTTATCTTAGGTGTAGATACTAGATGTACTTAGCTCCAATGTAAGTGACCCAACCATGTGTTATTGTTATCTTAGGTGTAGATACTAGATGTACTTAGCTCCAATGTAAGTGACCCAACCATGTGTTATTGTTATCTTAGGTGTAGATACTAGATGTACTTAGCTCCAATGTAAGTGACCCAACCATGTGTTATTGTTATCTTAGGTGTAGATACTAGATGTACTTAGCTCCAATGTAAGTGACCCAACCATGTGTTATTGTTATCTTAGGTGTAGATACTAGATGTACTTAGCTCCAATGTAAGTGACCCAACCATGTGTTATTGTTATCTTAGGTGTAGATACTAGATGTACTTAGCTCCAATGTAAGTGACCCAACCATGTGTTATTGTTATCTTAGGTGTAGATACTAGATGTACTTAGCTCCAATGTAAGTGACCCAACCATGTGTTATTGTTATCTTAGGTGTAGATACTAGATGTACTTAGCTCCAATGTAAGTGACCCAACCATGTGTTATTGTTATCTTAGGTGTAGATACTAGATGTACTTAGCTCCAATGTAAGTGACCCAACCATGTGTTATTGTTATCTTAGGTGTAGATACTAGATGTACTTAGCTCCAATGTAAGTGACCCAACCATGTGTTATTGTTATCTTAGGTGTAGATACTAGATGTACTTAGCTCCAATGTAAGTGACCCAACCATGTGTTATTGTTATCTTAGGTGTAGATACTAGATGTACTTAGCTCCAATGTAAGTGACCCAACCATGTGTTATTGTTATCTTAGGTGTAGATACTAGATGTACTTAGCTCCAATGTAAGTGACCCAACCATGTGTTATTGTTATCTTAGGTGTAGATACTAGATGTACTTAGCTCCAATGTAAGTGACCCAACCATGTTTTATTGTTATCTTAGGTGTAGATACTAGATGTACTTAGCTCCAATGTAAGTGACCCAACCATGCTTTATTGTTATCTTAGGTGTAGATACTAGATGTAATTATAGCTCCAATGTAAGTGACCCAACCATGCTTTATTGTTATCATAGGTATAGATACTAGATGTACTTAGCTCCAATGTAAGTGACCCAAGCAATTGTTATTGTTATCTTAGGTGTAGATACTAGATGTAATTATAGCTCCAATGTAAGTGACCCAGCCATGTGTTATTGTTATCTTAGGTGTAGATACTAGATGGACTTAGCTCCAATGTAAGTGACCCAACCATGCTTTATTGTTATCTTAGGTATAGATACTAGATGTACTTAGCTCCAATGTAAGTGACCCAACCATGCTTTATTGTTATCTTAGGTGTAGATACTAGATGGACTTAGCTCCAATGTAAGTGACCCAACCATGTTTTATTGTTATCATAGGTATAGATACTAGATGTACTTAGCTCCAATGTAAGTGACCCAACCATGCTTTATTGTTATCTTAGGTGTAGATACTAGATGTACTTAGTAGAATATTTTTGTTAGACTCAGCCCACATGGCTTCACATACTTTTGACAAATGTTTTTTTTGTGTTAAAAGATAGATGTAGGTTAACTACACACAATTTATACTTGAATATGTAGCTCAAACAAATTGCAAGGGCTGTGAATACTACCAGGTATTGACATTTTTATCACTATTTTTTCTAAAATTACTGTCACAAGTGTCTGATTATCAAATATCTCTAAGATACACAATTTATCAAATAAAAGTGACTGCAATATAAGAGGGCTGTTGCATGCTGAGGCTATTATGCTGTGTTAGTAAACCTATCACATGCATGTAATATCTCCCATTGAGATACCACAGAACATTGTGATGATATTAAGTTTAGGAAACTTGTT
Source organism: Mizuhopecten yessoensis (assembly GCF_002113885.1). Lineage (NCBI taxonomy): Eukaryota > Metazoa > Mollusca > Bivalvia > Pectinida > Pectinidae > Mizuhopecten > Mizuhopecten yessoensis. Next base: position 36,553 of record NW_018404188.1, read on the forward strand.
AATTCTTGTTTCATAAAATCATAGGTACGTAAGTATGCTGCTTGTTATTTTTCTGCTATGACTCTAGCTTTTATAAATAATTTCTGAAGAAAAAAGCATAACAATGCGGGATTTTTGTGAGAAATAATAAAGATGAAATAAACAAAATATAATCAACAACAGTGTTCTTGGTGAATAAAAATCAGTAGGGCTAGACTGTTCTAGGGTTATATCCATACAGAAGTTATAGGGGGTTACTGTATAGAAAAAACCCAGAGCAGTGGGACAGGGATCCTTAAGGGGAGGTTACTGTATACTGTATAGAAAAACCCCAGAGCAGTGGGACAGGGATCCTTAAGGGGAGGTTACTGTGTAGAAAACCCCCAGAGCAGTGGGACAGGGATCCTTAAGGGGAGGTTACTGTATACTGTATAGAAAAACCCCAGAGCAGCGGGACAGGGATCCTTAAGGGGAGGTTACTGTATACTGTATAGAAAAAACCCAGAGCAGTGGGACAGGGATCCTTAAGGGGAGGTTACTGTAAACTGTATAGAAAAAAACCCAGAGCAGTGGGACAGGGATCCTTAAGGGGAGGTTACTGTATACTGTATAGAAAAAACCCAGAGCAGTGGGACAGGGATCCTTAAGGGGAGGTTACTGTATAGAAAAAACCCAGAGCAGTGGGACAGGGATCCTTAAGGGGAGGTTACTGTATAGAAAAAACCCAGAGCAGTGGGACAGGGATCCTTAAGGGGAGGTTACTGTATAGAAAAAACCCAGAGCAGTGGGACAGGGATCCTTAAGGGGAGGTTACTGTATAGAAAAAACCCAGAGCAGTGGGACAGGGATCCTTAAGGGGAGGTTACTGTATAGAAAAAACCCAGAGCAGTGGGACAGGGATCCTTAAGGGGAGGTTACTGTATAGAAAAAACCCAGAGCAGTGGGACAGGGATCCTTAAGGGGAGGTTACTGTATAGAAAAAACCCAGAGCAGTGGGACAGGGATCCTTAAGGGGAGGTTACTGTATAGAAAAAACCCAGAGCAGTGGGACAGGGATCCTTAAGGGGAGGTTACTGTATAGAAAAAACCCAGAGCAGTGGGACAGGGATCCTTAAGGGGAGGTTACTGTATAGAAAAAACCCAGAGCAGTGGGACAGGGATCCTTAAGGGGAGGTTACTGTATAGAAAAAACCCAGAGCAGTGGGACAGGGATCCTTAAGGGGAGGTTACTGTATAGAAAAAACCCAGAGCAGTGGGACAGGGATCCTTAAGGGGAGGTTACTGTATAGAAAAAACCCAGAGCAGTGGGACAGGGATCCTTAAGGGGAGGTTACTGTATAGAAAAAACCCAGAGCAGTGGGACAGGGATCCTTAAGGGGAGGTTACTGTATAGAAAAAACCCAGAGCAGTGGGACAGGGATCCTTAAGGGGAGGTTACTGTATAGAAAAAACCCAGAGCAGTGGGACAGGGATCCTTAAGGGGAGGTTACTGTATAGAAAAAACCCAGAGCAGTGGGACAGGGATCCTTAAGGGGAGGTTACTGTATAGAAAAAACCCAGAGCAGTGGGACAGGGATCCTTAAGGGGAGGTTACTGTATAGAAAAAACCCAGAGCAGTGGGACAGGGATCCTTAAGGGGAGTATACTGTATAGAAAAAACCCAGAGCAGTGGGACAGGGATCCTTAAGGGGAGGTTACTGTATAGAAAAAACCCAGAGCAGTGGGACAGGGATCCTTAAGGGGAGGTTACTGTATAGAAAAAACCCAGAGCAGTGGGACAGGGATCCTTAAGGGGAGGTTACTGTATAGAAAAAACCCAGAGCAGTGGGACAGGGATCCTTAAGGGGAGGTTACTGTATAGAAAAAACCCAGAGCAGTGGGACAGGGATCCTTAAGGGGAGGTTACTGTATAGAAAACCCCAAGAGCAGTGGGACAGGGATCCTTAAGGGGAGGTTACTGTATACTGTATAGAAAAACCCCAGAGCAGTGGGACAGGGGTCCTTAAGGGGAGGTTACTGTATAGAAAACCCCAAGAGCAGTGGGACAGGGATCCTTAAGAGGAGGTTACTGTATAGAAAAAACCCAGGGCAGTGGGACAGGGATCCTTAAGGGGAGGTTACTGTATAGAAAACCCCAAGAGTAGTTGGACGTGGATTCTTAAGGGGAGGTTACTGTATAGAAAACCCTAAGAGCAGTGGGACAGGGATCCTTAAGGGGAGGTTACTGTATAAAAAAAAACCAGATTAGTGGGACAGGGATCCCTAAGGGGAGATTACTGTATAGAAAAAACCCAGAGTAGTGGGACAGGTATTCTTAAGGGGAGATTACTGTATAGAAAAAACCCAGAGTAGTGGGACAGGTATTCTTAAGGGGAGATTACTGTATAGAAAAAACACAGAGTAGTGGGACAGGGATCCTTAAGGGGAGGTTACTGTATAAAAAAAATCCAGATTAGTGGGACAGGGATCCCTAAGGGGAGATTACTGTATAGAAAAAAACCCAGAGCAGTGGGACAGGGATCCTTAAGGGGAGGTTACTGTATACTGTATAGAAAAACCCAGAGCAGTGGGACATGGAAGCTTAAGGGGAGGTTACTGTATAGAAAAAACCCAGAGCAGTGGGACAGGGATCCTTAAGGGGAGGTTACTGTATAGAAAAACCCAGAGCAGTGGGACAGGGATCCTTAAGGGGAGGTTACTGTATACTGTATAGAAAAACCCAGAGCAGTGGGACATGGAAGCTTAAGGGGAGGTTACTGTATAGAAAAAACCCAGAGTAGTAGGGCAGGGATCCTTAATTTAGATCATCTATTTCAAATGTAAATTGTAGTGACATTCAGCACTAGTTCCTCATCTCAGGACTTTCTCCAGATGTTTTAAAGAGAGCATCTTTTGTTAGGAGAGTGTGGATTTCAATATAAAATATAAAATAGAACAATATTAAAACCACTGTCTAAAACTGAACAAAAGGCGCAAATAACAGATTTTTTTTTTAATTTCAAATGTTATTTACATTTTTTTTGCAAACTACTAAAATTGATCAGATGTTTATATGTTGTACTTTATTATACAGGCGGTCACCTTTAAGAAGAGTAGCAGAACCTTAGCACGATCAATGTGGTTTAAAAACATGAAAATCACCATCATTATTGCTGTAATTGTCATTGTAAGTATAACCTCACTGGAATACTTGACTTGGCACCGATGGTTAGAAATAGATTGAAGATAATCTTTCAGATCTTAAAGAGAGTGACTGTTTATGTATTAAGGGATGAATATATTTTCCTGATTGAAATATTGTCAATCTTGACAATATGCACAAAGTACTTAAAGGTTTTGGCTGGAATCATATGAAGCTCAGAAAACTGGGAACACTTTTCCTTTTTAAAACACTTTTGATTCCCATTTTGAAAGGTAGAAGATTCAGCACCATTGTTAATTTTCTAAATTCTTACTCTGACCCTATGTGTTTTTGCTACTTAAAGCAAATAAAAATGTCCGTATTTTATCATAAGACAGTAATAATCATCATATTATAGTGCTTTCATAGTACTTACTTAACTCACAATGATCCTGTCTCAATATAGTTTAAACAATATTTGTTAATTTTACAATTTTGACATCATTTTGATATTTAAGATTTTGTATCTAAATTTTCATATGCATTATGTTTGTAGGTGATCTTGTACTTCATTATTTCTGCTGCGTGTGGAGGACTAGACTGGCCGTGTACTCGCAAGTGAACTCGCCAAACCATTGTACTCGTCTAGCCATATATACAACTCATCACAACCATAGAGAACCTTTGTCTTTCATATTTATCTCCTTTATATCATCAACTGCAATATCAACAGTGTTGTCTGATGTCAGTTGACCAATACTTGATGTATTCACCCCGACTACCACAGGGATAGCTGAGTATAAAGTAATGTGTATATAGTGTGGCTTGTCAAGGAAGGACAGCTTGGCTTCATTTCAACACTGTGGTGTTGGACATCAAAATCACGAATGTCCCTGTGATAAGATAGCTGTGATTACATTGTAGGATATTTCCTGCACCAAAAGGGAAATAAATAAGTGAGATATTTTCTTTTGTACAGAGATTTAAATTGTTTGGATTACTCCTGTTAAAAAGGGAGAAATCAGTACCAGGTAGTCTTTTGTCTAAAAAGAGACTATGATCCGTGATCCAGATCTGTTCTGTCACCAGCGATCATAACCAGAGATTGTGATCTTTCCTGTAAAGGGAGATTGTGATCTTTCCTGTAAAGAGATGTAGATTATTTGGAAATCTTTTTGTAAATGTGGTGTAAGAGTTTACATTGGTACATTGTGAAAGATATGTAATAGTTTCCTAAGAAAAATACATTTGAATCATAGACATCTGGGTTGCTACTTCATGTAATAACATATTAACCAATTTTACCGGCAGATACGCATTGGAACCAAAAAAATGTTTTACAAGGGGAGTGGCATAGAAGGCATTTTTGAAGATAAAGATAGATTTTCTGTACATTTTTTTCTCATTGTTCATTTATTTTCAAAACGTTCCATCCTAGCAATATTTAGAACATTATCTTAGATAGAAACCATGTGTACTGTATCAAGAAACTTTATTTCATAAACTATTCACTAAGTGTCACATCAAATTCATTTTCTCCATAAAATACAAGTTTGGTGAAAGTTAAGTCTTGTTTTACCCTACTTTTTCCATCTGTCTCTCGGAAGGTTGCAAGAAGCAGGTTAAGCAGTATTTTGCCACATGTAGATGTGGGGCCTGTTCGTTTATGCGGAACAACCGATTTGACCGTTTATAAATGTAACAATTTAGGGTATAAATCCTGGTGGACCTACAAATGTTCATGCAGGCCTTGCAAGGCTTTTCAGATTATTAGGTCCAACCTTATAATTATTCAATAAACAAACAACTATGGTCCGACCGGTTTGACCATTTAAACGCAAACGGCTGTGGTGTAGATCATGATGGTAAAGGGAAACAACTCAAGACAAAGAGAGATAATCTTTTTTCTTCACTGTGTGTAGTGACTGATTCCTTAGCCCTAGTCATCACTCAGTACAGACATACAAAATCTACCAGTCAACTCTGTAGAGGTATTTTGTTGCTACTTATGCTGGCATTAAAATAGCTGTCAATAATTTAGATTCATTCTGTACCATGAGATGCCCAATAAAATTGTCTCTGATTATTATGGACATTGCTGAAAGAGTGCAATCAAACAAACAATTCCCAAGAAATCGGCACACAGAGTCCTGACCTGTGTATTATACATAGACATGCATGTGTGTAAAGGCACACAGAGTCCTGAGTAAATAAATGTATTTATCAAGATAACTGATGGCTTCCTTTGCATAAATAAGGAATTTCCACTTGAACTTCAAAGTTAACTGTGCTATCCTTTACTCAGTCAATATACACACCTGTGCTGTTGATTTTTCTCCCTGGATCATTGCCTTGATTTTTTTTTCTCTTAAGAATGTTTATAAAAAGTGTGTTTGTTGAGTAACTCTAAATACCAACAAGTGTATTCTTAACATCTTCCCTCTAGGTATTAAGTTTACCCGTTAATTTTTAGAATTACTTCCCTTAGTCTGTTTATTATGACACTTCACGCTGTCAAATAAGCAGGTGTTTGTATATTTATGTACAGTTACAGTGTTTCATTAGTTTATATAATAAACCACTTTATAATCCTGTTCATCAATGATGTATTGGGAATGGAACTCGTTTGAGAAGGAGATCATGAAAGTCGCAGTAGATCTTAAAAAGGATTTATACAAGGCCCGAGTATGAAGCTGTACAAGTAAACAAATCCACAAACAAGTGATTATCATCACAAATCATCAAATATTGCTGACTGTTGATTGTCAATCTGATAACATAGAATATGTAACTCTATAATTATGAAAATGCAAATACATTTAGTAAGTCTCATTTTGATTTTGAAATTTCTAAGTTATTGATAAATTCATAATACTTACAAGAGAATTTTTCTTTGAGATGAATCTTAATCAAATTTTTGACTTGACATTCTAAGTTTATGAATTTATTGGTCAAATTGAATTCATTTCGATCATTTTTAGAATGGAAATTGTAGAAATATATATCCATAAATTTGCATAGTTGATTCCTTAGATAAATGCATAACTATGCAATTTCTCGTTGATAAGCTGAGTATAAGCATAGTGAAACAAATAGAAACAAAGAGAAAGTCACAGTAGCTCAAGTTCCATAATTCTGTTTCTAAAATTTGTGAAAATATGTTAAGGTATTATGACCGTACACAAACTTGGTATTTCTACAGAAGGGGTTATCAGGTGTTTTCCTCTTAAATTGAATCATCTTCTGTCCTGTTTCTTGCTGTATTTTCCAATGTTCTGATTTGCTGTGTTCTGTTGTGTAGAGGATGGCTCTCGGGATCAGAGTATTGGTTGTGTTGACCTATACTTACATGGTGTCCATGATATAATGAGAGTTGATACTTTTACTTTGAATTTTGCTGAATTGGTAAAGGTGTATTAAATGAATTTGCAAAAACTAAGATTCCTTAGATACCCATTCTGAAATGTTGTGAAGGTTTGTATTTTAAATTTACATATGTTTCTGTCAAATGGATTATATATTACCTTATTAGGAACAATTTAGTAAGGATACATTTTTCATATGTGATTTAGTTTCTAGCTAGTACTATGCTTAACATGTTTGCTCAGCAATTGTGTTCTGTATGGTTTTTTCGCTCACCTGGTCCAAAGGACCATGGTGAGCTTATGCCATACCGCAGTGTCCGTCGTCCGTCGGTCGTCAACTTTTCCTATAAAACACTACTTGTCATGAACAACTGAGCAGATTTTAACCAAATTTGGTCAGAAGCATCCTTGGGGGAAGGGGAACAAATCTTGTATAAATTGTGGGTGTGGCCCCTCTGGGGGCTGAGGGCCAGGGCCCAATAGGGGTAATATAGCAAATTCTTTAAAATCCTGCTTCTTCTGTAGGAATGAAAGGATTTGTTCTATATTTGGTCTGAAGCATCCTTTGGTGAAGGGGAACCAATTTGTATAAACCGTGGGTCTGGCCCCCCAGGGACCTGAGGGGCGGGGCCCAATAGGGGAAACATAGCAAATTCTTCTTCAAAATCCTTCTTCTTCTGTAGAAATGAAAGGATTTGGTCCATAATTGGTCAGAAGCATTCTTGGTTGAAGGGGAACCAATTTTGAATTTTGGGTGTGGCCCCCCTGAGGGCTGAGGGGCGGGGCTTAATAGGGGAAATATAGCAAATTCTTAAAAATCCTTCTTCTTCTGTAGGAATAAAAGGATTTGTTCCATATTTGGTCTGAAGCATCCTTGGATGAAGGGGAAACCAATTTTGTATAAACCATGGGTCTGGGCCCCCAGGGGCCTGAAGGGAGGGGCCCAATAGGGGAAACATAGCAAATGTTCTTCAAAATCCTTCTTCTTTTGTAGGAATGAAAGGATTTGGTCCATATTTGTTGTGGAGCATCCTTGGGTAAAGGGGAACCAATTTTGTATAAATTTTGTGGCCCACCTTGGGGNNNNGCCCGGGGGGGGGGGGGGGGGGGGGGGGGCAATAGGGGAAATGGAAATAGAGGTAAAACCTTTATAATCCTACTTCTACCATAGGGATTAAGGGATATTATCCTTATTTAGTCTGGAGATACCTTGGGCAAAAGGGACTTAATTACGTATAAACAGCGAGTGTGCCCCCCCCTGGAGCATCCTTGAGTAAAGGGAACTGAATTTTGTATAAATGGCGGGTATGACCCACTTAGGGCATAGGGGTAGGGCTCTGTTTGAAGTTTGTTCTTGCTATATCTCAAGTACTTAATGGATCTTTCTGAAATTTCATATGTACTTATAGCACCTACCATGGAGTGCTATATCTTTACTTCACACCAATTATTTTAAACATATATTCAAGTGAGCGATACAGGCCCTCTGGGCCTCTTGTTTTATCCGGTTAACAACACCGAGTCAATTTGTTTGAATCAGTTAGTGCATGCTGTAAAAATGGACGTAAGCAAGGCTACCTCGAGCTCTAGCTAGCTGGCACTGCAGGACAAGTCTGAGTATTTTCAAAGTAGACATTTCTGTATGTCTGTATTACTGAGAGGGCCATGATGTATTTATTCATACAATTAATATTTACACTATATACATGTACTGTAATATTATGTCAATCTCATGTATATAAAATGAAAAGGTAACTCCCTCAATCGTGTTTCAAAAAATGATCAATATTGATATTAATTTGTTCAGCAATTCATTTGTAAGTTAATATCAGGTACCTTGCATAATCTTATTCAAGATTGTTCTAAATATATATAAAATTGATGTACATTTCAGTCTTTTCGATTTAAGGATACATGTATGTGCTGTGACATTATTTTCTATTTTCCAAAAGATCCACTCAAAATATTTTTCCAAAAGATCCACTCAAAAAATTTGTAAGATATCTTTCATGATTGATCATTTGGATTTGGTTTATTAATTGCATGTATATTTGAATATGTACACATGAAATGTTCATGCTTACTAGTAATAAAAACATCCCCATCAAAGGGAGGTAACTATAAATACCAGGCTTAGTTTGTAAGACAGCATATGAAAAGTGATATTGATTTGCTATGTAAATTTTGAATGTAAATATCATGCTCTATAATATAATTACACATGTATGGCAACCATTTATGTACATTAAACATCTAAAGAACAAAACCTGAATGTCCTGATTGGGTTTTAAATTTATTTGTTATGAAAGTGCTATGATTATAAAAGAATTGTTTTCAATATCACCAGACTCTCTTTTTCATTTCTGTGTTCAATGATAATTGTAATTAATGTGTAACAATATTCGGTAAAATGTTCACATAATCTTGATTTGAAACAAAAGTGCCAAATATAAAACGTGTAAATTTTGTTAAATACAGGATTAGTCACAAAGATAATAGACTATTAATGTTCCTGGAACAAAATAGCAAACAAACCGAACTTAGCTGGATCCTACTCCTATAAACAGTATACACAAGCATATGTTCCTAAGAAGACCTGTTATATATAACGCTCAATACAATACATTTAGAATACATAGCATGTTACTGGTATTACCACTCAAACTGCTATGGAATTTATGTTGAATGAATAAGTCTTTTTCTACAGAAGAATTTCATATAGATCACAAACATACAACATTTGAGTACTAAAAAACAAAAACAAAATAACAAAAGGCTAAAGCAGTCAAACTCAGAGTCTGTACAATGTAAATATTACCTTTCACCAATGTTGCTATCGATGAATGATGCATCACAAATACACAGCATAAAAATGAAAGATGACTACACTGACAAGGGAGATAACTCGTGAGCCAAAGAGGATCTTTTTGTTCCCACAACTTTGAAAAACCAACAGCACTGAAATGTAAGTCTTCTTCCTCATTATGACTGGTGCTGTGGTACCCTTTACCTTAATCTCAATTTTGGAAATAGGTCAAAAGCTATTCCCAATATAATTAACCCAGACAATTTGTTCACTGGAAATTCAGAGTTTTGAGTAAATGTTTCATCTTCTTTTTACAAAATTTTAGATGAGTATTCCATTCAGTCTCTTGGAGGATGACTATTGTTTGATACTTCAGATCCACCTCCTTTCTCCAAGTTTCCAATTTCAGATTTAATCATTTTAAAATGGAATTACAGAATGATAAATAACTTCATTCAAATGCCTTTGACAAATCAGCTTAAAATCTCTGTATAGGCGATATATCCATGCAGAAATATAGAGAAATTATGAAGAGTGCTGGAAAGACAATATCCCTTATAGTTACCATTGTAAGGGAGGTTGTACATATAACAGAGGCATTATAATGAAGTTTTACCATGTCATTTAATACCAGCAGCAACAAGTCTGTGAGCTGGAGTTCAAGGTCCCTCACCTGTAGCCTAGGTGTACAGTGATATAAAGCATCACCCTTTGACTGCTGCACATGGTAAAATAGGTATTGTATTGTAACAGCTGCAGTAATGGTGTATGCTAATGTGGTGAATTCACACTAAAAGTACATGTTGGTGTATGGCTTATGTTTATCAAGCCGCATTAGTGATTTCAGTGAAAATGAATTTAAGAATGTATTATATCCAGATCTGAGAAAGCAATCTTTTGAAATTATCACAGCCATTTTCATATATATTTTCTAATTCTATTAATATTAAAAATATTACTAATTGTAAGGTGACGTTGTATTATTAACATGACCGAGTCGACTTCTGTCATTATTTATGTGATGTCATCCTCGACAGTCCTGGGGTTACACTCGTGTCATGATACAATTGAAGGCACTACGTATACGTTGGCTATTTGATTGATTTCGTGTATAAAAACGATCAGACGCAATGTTGATACGTGACTGTCTTTTGAAGTTAAAGGAGTGGCAACCGATTTCAAAGTCGGTCAATTTTGTTGCCGTGCTATTCCTATGATGTACATCAAAGGATCAAACTAGTTTATATGTACTTCTCACAACGTGTCGGGTAACGACTCCATGTCGTCATGACAATGTCCAGCCCAGGGGTACATAGAACGTTAGAGAGCGACCCGGAGTATCGAGGGTACAATGTCCGTGCCGGTTTATTGTGAAAATAGGAAAAGGTTGGTAATCTGATCTATTGACCTTCTAAGGAGAGTGCGAATGCTGTTCTATTATGCAATGTCGTTAGCACAATGGCATTAGTAGATATATAAAGTTGATGTACAGATGATATAGCCGCTCTAAGATTCGTGGGTATTATCAAACAGATCTTTCAAAATGTTGCTTAGCAATATTTATTTCTTTGCCTTTCAAATTCTGATTGGCTGATATCAGAGAAGCGCAACAGCCAATCAAATTTAGTCCGATCATCAGTTTACATAGATTAGGAAGCAAAACAGCTATTTGAAGCCACGATAATGAACTATTTCCTGAGGTGGCACAGATCGTAAGACTAGTGCCATCACCGAGGGAAATATATTTGACTATTACCTGATAAGGCGTGAAACAGTATTGCAGCTGTTTTACAAGGGCAATAGTCGATCAATCCTACAAGGTCTGTAACCAACCTATAGGGAAAGAGTAAGAACTATTCTATTGCACATTTGCAGTGCCGTTCTTTTATGCAAGAATGATAATGGATCTATTGTTCAATAACAATGCTTGATATATTGAGCAAACAGTAAAGATATGGACCGTAAGACCTAAAGAAACTAAAGGATGGAACTGAATAACCGTAGACGGATGATGGCAGATATATTCAATACATTGAATACTGACCGTAGCCAATCAATTGAGCAAGTTTAAAAGCCAATACATTTCACGTTAAAAAAGATTGTCTGTGCATCTATTGTGCAAGGATGATGGCCTATCTATTTTGCAAATGTAATAACCAAAAGTTACATTAGTTATCACCAATCTATTTTCCACGTAACATAGCCGATCAATAAAGGGGCAATATACCTACAACAAGGAAGGATGTAGCGAGTTATATATTGTGCAACTAATTAAGATAGGGACCGGGGTATTGTATAGCAGGCATGTTTTAAACAGTATTTGAAGACAAACGTAGACGAACGAGTCTATTTAATACCTTTGGGAGATTTACAGAAGCACACTTTCTTAGCAGGATATGCTGTTATACAATCAGCCTGTCCAATGTACATGTTTAATCTACTGATGCCGTCATAGTCACGGATGTAGTATTTCCCGTTCCGGTACAATATGGTGGTTTCCAGAAGTGCACCACCGGGGGTCGTCTCCATCTTCATTACGTAGTCCCGTTTGACGACAGCATTAGATGTAGCGGAGCTATTGCGTCCAGTGATATCCCACTCCGCTACATAGTGTATAGCCTTCAACTCGAGCTGACTGCAAAACTTTTCGTATTTCAAAAGTAATTTATTGACATATTTGAGCATCAATTGTCCTAAATCCTTTGCGATCGTTGAAGCAACGTCAAGATCTTTGAATAAACTACATGTACACCAATGGTTAGATATGCCTGCCCTCCGACAGTTTCTGTCTGGTGGGATTTCACTGAACAGACTGATCCCGTGTGTACTATTGATAGTTCTGTTCTGGGTCTGGTAGAGTATGTCCATCAATGTCTCGTGAATGTCGAACGGTGTCGTCAGCTTCCAGGCATTCTCGCGCAGATTGGAGAGGGCCTCGAGTGCGTCGATTGTAAAATTGGTCGGAAGAACAATGTAGGTTGCAGGTAATCTCTCTTCCAGGCGCCCAACCGGAGACTTACGAAGATGTCCGAATCGTGACCCGTGATCGCTAAACACAATGAGCACCGTATTATGAGCATGATCGTTCCTGATGAAATTTTCCAAAAAATCGGTCAAGACATCATCGTACTCTTTCACAATATTATCAGAATTATGGTAGAATCTGCTCAGATAGGCAAATCCGAACGTCCTAGTATCCTTGTACACATTTAGAAAATCGGACACGTAATCCAGGATGATTTTAGTCTCTAGTCTTCCGCCGAAGCAGTGTTTCTTTGACCATAGTTTCGGATGGGCCTCCGTTGCTGCCCCCATTGGCTCGTAAAAGTGATCGACGGGGGCATTTTTGAATCCCTTCTTGAGATAATTGAATAGGCCTATATCAATCATATCCTCGGAAAACAATGTAGTGTACCCATTGTTCGAGAATTTGTTCCAAATAAACTCGTAGTCGTCAAAAGGAACTGTCTGATTCCAGCCTCGACGTCGGAGTTCCTTCACAGAAATGCCAAGCGTGATCGGGATGAGGTTCGGGAAAGTATTATCACCGACCTTGCTGTATCCCAATAGCTCTACGGCACCTAATTTGTCCAGAAGGGTTTTGCGGGTCTTTGGCAGATTCCGGTAGAAGCTATTTCGGGACAAGGAATCTATTCCAAGCATCAAGACATTGTAAGCTTGGTCTTCCGTTTCTTCCGTGGATCGCCGTCTACGCTTTGTGCTATTTTGTGGCACGGCAAATGCGTGAAAATTCGTGTACAGCGATTTATCTTCTTTCGTAAAGCATTCTACTTTAATGAAGTCTGTATTAATAGACGATTCTTTTTGAAAAGAAACACTTTTATCTGTCTGGAAAGTAAAGTACTTCTTAGAAATGGTTTTCGGTCGAACTATGGGCGTGTATTTGCAATAGCTTAAATTTCTATAGAATGGCAAAGCGGCCGAGTTCAGTGTGAGTTTAGTCAACGTCTGTAGCGTTAAGGATGGTACTGTATGACTGCATTTGATGTTTGCCGATTTCACAAGAAATGGAATGACGGACGGGTCGAACGGATGAATAAAGGGTATTTTACACCCGTCCGTGTCGATGACAAACTTTGGAGAGATAAGCTGATTGTCTGCCAGATCGCGTTTGATGCCTCCCCTGTACAGAACGACGCAGGCAAGGAAGGACGAGGTGGAGACAATCACCACCGCAGCAATGGAGAACCGCAACAGGAACCGGAAGTGGCACGAGAGGAGAGTCGATGGTCCTGCAACAAAGGTAATATCAATATATAACTTTACAACAAAATAGTATTGTTATTTGGTGGAAAAGGTTCACATTGAGCGTAATTTCTGCTGTTTAATTTCTTGCAGAAAAACGAGAGCTTGTGAAAAAAAGCAGGCGGTAGTCCGTAACTAGATTTCTTTACGGTGAGCGGTGATACCTACCGGCCGTTAGCTGGTACGGGGACGTCAAACGTTACTTGGTCTCTAATACCATCAAGGTGATCCGATACTTATAGCTAGAAATTAATGTTTTCTTTTCATCATGACATCTTGTTATTCGAAAATGTCTAGCTCCGTATTTTGACTCTGTTAAGGGTTGACATTTGAATTTCTACCTACAGATCATCATCATCATCATCATCATCATCATCATCATCATTATCATACCATCATCATCATCATCATCATCATCATCATATCATCATCATCATTATCATACCATCATCATCATCATCATCATCAAAACTCGCCTGGATTTTTTTATACCATACTTCAATTCAAATTAACATCTATTTCCCACAGTCTAATTAAAATTATATCTTCACATCGCTCCCGTTTATTGATATGTCGCTACGGGAGCGATACGAAGATATAATTTTAATCATATTGTGTTTCCCATTGCATCGGTGTAAGTCCTTCATAGAGACGCCTTCAAATCGGTTATAGTCCTATCCTATTCTTCTCTGTAAATGTCATGGAGGTCAGGCTTTATCTCTTTATGCTATACAGCTGTATGGTACCTAGGCTAAACGTATGGTTTGATTAAATACAGACCTGTTATACTTGTGAATTATTACAAAATATGAACATATTAGTTATTGAGGCGGTTAAATACGAAGTAGAAGCATATTTATTTTAACCATGTTAAGATAAATGATGTTATTTTTTCTTGACATATGAATGAAGGTTTCAAATATCAATATTCCGAGTTTTAAAAGTGCTTGAAATTAAGGCAGGAAGTCAATCGATGCTAGGTTTTATATCAAAGCTTCAATTATATATATTTTTAAAGACCAATCTTCTTCCTTGTGAGACTCATTATTAAGTGATTTTGAATAAAATGATAAAATAACGAGGAAGATCTGAAATAGAATCCGCGTTGGTTTTTCATCTTTTGATTTAATATGAAACTAATTCGACCTAACTAATAACTTATTATTGAGACATGTCAAAAAGTATCTACTACATGGTAATTACACAAGTAATAGGATTTTACAACTGACTAAAATAGAATATTCCTAATATAGAAATAGCCTGATAACAAATCTAATTATTTGTAACACATAATAGGTTCAGTCACACGCATGCACACACTGGACGGAATGTTAGCAGCCGCCCAGCGATGCTCCAGCCTCAGTAGCTGGTGCGAGGGTTGACAGAGTTATGTCCCTTGGTTGATGAGCGCAGGAAGTAACCTCGCTTGAACCCGTCCACATGCAACTCGATACACAAGTGATGAGTAAGCGGAGAGGATGGGTGAAGAAAGTCGCTGCTGCACACAAACAAAATAGCAGTGATTTGCTCAAACACAAGGTAGCTTTATACCATCTCTGAGGCCATGTTGGATTTTTAGCAGGTAAAATAACTTTTGCATTTGCATGCCAATGTTGAAAACTAACTTTTTATGATGGCTGTGTATTGCACACACGAGCGTGTCTGATGCTGAGTTTGTGTGAGAGATATATGTAGTCGTAAGTTGTTTTTGTTACAGAAGTTCAGTGACAATGACCGCTGGATCTAAGCCATCCACACGCGTGTGTGACAGGGTCCCCTGTTATATATGGCGCTTCGTGGTGGAGCTGACAAGCTTGACTACTGTAACACAGGGGCTTGTTTCATGATGTAATTGATATGAAGTCGTGCCCTCTTGGTAAGGTACAGTCTAGTTATTTTACTCAGGACTGTTCTGTACACTGTCGTTATTTTATTCATGCAATCATGGCTTTTCAGTTGATGAAGGAGAAGGTCACTGTGCCTTTGACAAATCCTAATTTAAATGTTACTCTTTTATCTATTGCAGTACATTGTTGGATAAGTTCAAAACAAACATCTGAAGCCTTTTTTTTCTTATTTATCAGACAAACCGAAGTTGCTGAATATATTTTGTGTGCTTTAACATTAAGCACAAGCAGAGATGTATAATACAGAGATTTAGCTTTATATGTCTCTGGCGCAAGTAACCTCAGCAATTCTGGTAAAGACCATTTTTTTTCACGATGGTGAAACTGTTGTTAAATGTCTTAAGGATATAAAACATTAAGCTTATTTAATGTGAGCAAATAGAAAAACGGGAATCAGCGTGCCTAAACGTTTCCCTCAAAAAGCCTAAATTGAAGGCATTAAGAACCAGTTAACCAATATATAGTTCTGCAGAGGAAGGAATCAGCTAGTTTATTCCTTCCCTTCAAAGAGAACACGAAATGACTGCTAGGCCTATACCAGGCAGTACTAACAGTGTTTAAAACCATAGTTTTGGAGAGGGGTACTGGTATCTCTAGATAAAAGTGGATTTTCTCTGGCAAGAAAAGAAACATTGTTTTTACTCCAGCTTTTACTAACTGTTGGTAGTATGCTGTGGCTGCCTATCTCCTAAAGCTACTATTATGTTATGACAGTACAGTATATATATACATGTATATACATTCTAAGCAGTGTCAAACTCAGTAAACTTGTAAAAAGTTGGCTTGTTGCCAAATGAAATAATAATTGTTTTTCAGCATTTTGACCTCAAATTTATTGCTGCCCTTTGAATCCTGGTCTATTTATGCTAAGGTAAAGATAAGATAGTTGATCCCTGTCGACCCTGCAGCATTTGTTTACTATTGTTGCTAAATCTAATAAAGTGGAAAGAGTTGTGAAATATTGAAAAAAGAGAAAACCGAGATTTTGGTGATTGGTTATCATGTTTATCTTAAATTCTTGTTTGTAATGTTTTTTTTTTTTTTTTTTTCAAAGATACAGTTTTATTTAGGAAAGCTTACTAGATTTACTATCAGATAAACATGTTTAACTTGACAACTTTAGGAATCCTTTACAGTATAGCTAAGACTCCTGTGCCTTCCTGGTGATAATGATTCGGGCCAGCAAACTTAAGATTGATGAATATAGGTTGCATTAACTGGTTTCATAAATGTTGTAAAAATGATAAAGGATAACAATCACAATTTCAGTAATTATTATGAATAATTAAAAAAAGAGTCAGATAAACTGTTCCCTATAAATCATCATACTAAATTATAGTTGTTAAGAATTTTAGTACGTTTTAATACATTAATAAAGAAAAACAGAAACTTCAAGGATAAAATTGGGGACCTTTATTAACCAAAACCACACTTTTTTTAAAACTGCTGTCAAGGAATTATAAATTAACAGCATCAAAATGAAAGATGAATCACCTGGCATATATATACCGTTAATAAATAAGCATGTATTCCGAAACTGAAAAAAATATTTCTGAGCTCAAGTGGAACTCTTCGTTGCGATTCATAATAGCTGATGCAGTGCAGTTGAAGTTGTTATATTTATTTAGAATGAAACCATTGAATTTACCTCATCTAGCCTCTGTTGTCGGTTCTTAAAATTTCTCACACATTTTAATACATTTCCCATTCTAGAATCTGGCAACTCTACTTTTTCATGTTTTTCACTCATGAATGTGGTATAAATTGTATGAAATTCTTGAATTTGCTCTTTTTCCTTCATAGTACACAGTATATGTTGCATTTTAACAGATAAAGCATATATGTGTGTGTTGACCAACTGCATGAGAGTGTGTGTCTGTGTATACTGTAAGAGCCCCTAGCTATCACACTCAAACGAGTACACAACATACATTTGTCAGCGTGGTTTACACTTGACAAGCTCAAACGCCAATCCTATGGTCTTACCTTCATTTCTCTGTGTAAGAATTTAATTGGTCTAAGTTTTTACTGAATATGTTTTGAAGACTATTATTCAATAGATGTATCTAAGACTGCATTTTATTTATATATTTATGTAGATGTACACCCCTACTTAGTACTAGTGATAGGTCTTTTACTCATTTATATACCATATAGTATGTCACTGGACAGTAGAACTGCCAGGGCATACAGTTGGAATAATTAGTTAAAGGTACGTAGGGTCTGTAAGAACCCCCTCATCCTATCAGTTAAAGCTGTCAGAGCTTTGAAAGGTTAGCTTAACGATACCAAGACTGTTTTAACGCATGTAGATATTATGTGAAATTGGGAATTGATAAACTGCATAATTAAAATGTAAAATAAAGTGATCAAAGTTGCAGAGTTTGGTCATTCAGAATCTTGTGTGTATACATGGAGTTAACAGATTTAAATCTACGCTGTGTGAATAGTGTTGGGCAGGGGATTCATCATTCTTACCATGGGTGTCAGACTGTTTAAGGTGGTAGTGAAACTGTGACTTCATTCTTAGACTTGACTAAGTCTGTTGAGTACATCTGTAGCATTAAAAATGTGTACCCAGCTGTCAAACAAGATTTAACTGAAAATATTTTACCTTGGCATCAATTGAAATGCCCTGCAAATCCTAAATACTTTTTGAGTTGGGAAAAATCTCAATATGATATGCAAATTTTAAATCAGTATGTAAACAAAAAGTCGCCTTTTCCAAATATCTGCAAAAAATATCTGTGAAGGTAGTGCTTATCAGTTATATAATTGGATTATTATTTATTGAGTAGGAGGCTAGGAGCGGAAAACAAAATGGGGACACATACCATGTCTGGTGGTCCTAATGTCAGAAAGGTAAATGGGGACACCTACCATGTCTGGTGGTCCTAATGTCAGAAAGGTAGATCTACCTAGGTACACTCCTACAAAACACTTGTCTTTTTTGACTTATACATTTGTCATCAAATTACATACATTATTATGGCACCTAGGAACTATAATTATGTAACAGGAAAGAGATCTAAAGTAGTGTGCTTCCACCGGGGATCAAACCTGCAGCGACCAGCATCCCAGTCAGCAGCTCTACCGATGGACCTCAAGGGAGCTATGAAATTCCCCTTGTGTGAACCTAGAAAGTGACTGTAATTCAGCTAGGTTCAACCTGCCACAATTATATTACATGGAGACCAAATTTCTAACATTCATGATTTGGGGTATTTTTTTGTGACAAACCCCTAATTATGTTAGCCTATTGATTGAAATACAGCTTAACTAACCTTGTATGGTACAAGTTTAGACAAGTGATGATATTATCAGTTGTAACTTCATGTGTCACTGTGACACTATCTGTACACCTGGTTCTACTTTGTATTTAGAGTATTGTTGTTTTTACACACCTGAATCTTTCTACCTGTACTTCTATAGGATTGTATTATCACTACAATCTTGTTTAACCTACAACAGTATGTCCGACTTAAAACTAACCTGTTCATCATTGATGTAGAAGATTCTATGATTACAGTAGGTGGGT
This sequence comes from Mizuhopecten yessoensis, assembly GCF_002113885.1. NCBI lineage: Eukaryota > Metazoa > Mollusca > Bivalvia > Pectinida > Pectinidae > Mizuhopecten > Mizuhopecten yessoensis. The sequence continues at coordinate 55,535 of NW_018404188.1, forward strand.
AGTCCATATTGGTTTACATAAATGTCAACTGAAAAATTGTGTCCTTGCTTATTCTAATTTAATGGCAGAAACTTGAAATACATTTCCTGTGCAAGTTTTAAATGAATCATTTTAATAAGTGCAGTACTCGGTGCATTACTCTATGAGTAAATGCTGTACCTGACTGGTTATATTTCGTGGAGATCTATGCATACATTTACATTACCTGGACAGGCCAGCGTGTAGCGGTTATGTAATCGATAACGTAGCACCATGGATGCCGTGGAATTTGGTCCAGTCCTGCCCTAGTTGTCCCTCTGTGGGACTACAGGTCCTTCCATGGGACTGAATCCCTCCATGGGACTAACTAAGCCCTCTGGTGGCCGGTGTTTCCATGATGTGTCATCGCCTCACGGTTAGTTCACCGCATACTCAGCTTGATAGCCGAGTGGGGAGACATGCTGACATTTGTCGGGATCGTGGATCGTATTACAGTTATATTGGGTGAAAAAACATGTCCTATGTCATCCGCTGAACAGCACAATGTACATGTTCAGGTGAAAAGGCCACTGTTTAAATACCGTAGAGACTCTAATCACTCCTCCTTATTTCAAGATTTATCTTTTGTGTGGCATGTATATCCGCAGGCGACTGATGACAAAACTGTTTTATCTGATAAGCAAGTCCTTTAAACAGATTAATTAAAAGATAATGAAAATTAAACAGGTTTTGTTTTCATTGATTAATGGTCTCACTGGGGCACAATCAAACCTTCCTGGCCAACTACTGTGTATAAAATACACAGGATCATGGCTTCTAACAAAGAGGTTTTTCTTAAAACAATATAAATTTCTTCAGCTAAGTAAAAGCTAATATCAGGAAAAACCCATTCACTTTGTATTAGGATCGCTGACATTTCTTTGAAGTAGCCTTCAGATAATATGAGTAGCTTAACTCTAAACGGAAACAGCGCTGTTTTTCCTGTTAAATCATTTGTGTTTAGGCAAAAGAAGGAACATTCTTTGTTTCTGGTTACCCTCCCTTTCCATGTTTTTGTGCCTACCCTAAACTTAATTAGCAATTTTCAAGGAAGCACTGTTAGAACTCAAGATCACTCTCCTATGTAAATTTTTTAAACTGCATTAGAAAAATGAAAGATAAATGTATTATCTACCTAGCTACCCTTTCCTTTTTTATCAGATGTGTAGCATGTTTTCTGTTTGGCCATAGTTGTTGAACCTGTTCAGTTGTTGAGTAATAAAACAGGTTAAACTGAGAATATATAATATTCAGTTTTTGGTTAGTATCTGACTATCTGTGCCATGACCCTCTGATTATGTTTATATCAAATCATTTAATTTGATACAGGCTTTTACTTTAAATACCTAAAAACCTAGTGATAAGGATTTGTCAGGTATTTATGGTAGATTAAAAGCCACTGCAATAAGCACTTGAAGAGTCACATGACCTTGTCATTCAGTCATTCAGACAAGGTAATAGAGGGAGTGTGACCTTGTAGTGCAGACTAGACAGGGACAGTCCCTAATAATAGGGTGCTGAAGGCTCAGACCTGGCCCTCTCCCCTCCCCATGTCACAGCACAGTAACAGACAGCTGTCATCATCACAACAATTACTCCTCAACTCACAAAATGAACGCGATTATCTACATGGAGAGCTTGTATGATAATTTGTTCTTTCATCATAGTGGATGGAGCTTAGAAATTTCCTCTTTTCGTTTCTACAGAGTGAGTTACTGACATATTTAACTTTGGTTGAGGAAGTTTAAATGTCAATTCATGAATTTTATTACAATAGATAATAAGCAAAAATAACCTTATCAAGAGTTGATGCACAGGGCTTCTTTGGGAGACGATTCAAAAGGCACATGCCCCATTCCAAAAAAATGGAAAAGAATAACCGTAATGCATTAAATTCCTATTAACTCATTCACCCCTGAAATTTGATAATGAACTATTATTCCAACCTTCAAATTGGAACAGATCAAATGTGTCTTCAGGGGTGAATGAGTTAAGACATCTTTTATGTGACAATAGCTAGAAAATGTTTGTTGCAAGCTGCTATTCATGATACAGACTGGCTGACACTTTTTTTAACATAATATATAAGAATTATAATTAATCTGTTACTATTATAGACTTGAGCAAGTCTATCAAATGGCATGTTATGCACATATATACTACTTGATTTGCATTAACCAGGCAGACCCCAACTAACTAGTAGAATAAATGTTACTCTCGCAGGCTACCTCTCGTATACCAGATCTGCCAATTTTGCAAGAGCAAGTTAAATATTTGCTGATGTGAGGCTGAAGATGGCAACTTTTGAGAATAATAATTTTCACAATGTGAATAGCCTAGGATTGGTTTGTTAGAATTTTACGTCCTTCAAACAGCTAGGCTCATTTAAGCATGTGCTCGGTTTGGATGGCTGAGGAAAGTATTAAGAGTACCAGAGAAAAACCATGCACCGACCTGCAGCCACTACCTGGCCGAAGGATTGACGTTTGAGTCACTTCACGGCACTGTGTTGTATCTTTGAACAAGATACCGGTACTTTACTCCGCTTGTTCCAGTCTACTCAGCTGTAAACGAGTACGTGGTTGGGCAGTACTAGAATTGTTGAATGCTAGATGTGAGCGCCGAAATTACAATAATAATTTGAGGTTCTATTGTAAGTGTTTATATATAGTGACATATTTTCTCAAATAGGAAGTGTACAAGTATTATTACGATTTGTAGATTTGAGCAAGTCTATCAAATGAGCCGACATGTGTCTCACTGGTTGTTTTACATCAGTCCTGATAATCAAATTGGATCGTTTAATAAAAGGGGTCGTCAGGCAACTACAGAAGTGTTAGTGCTGGGTATTCAATAGATTGGGGTCCTGTCCGATGTTATTGGAATTCTTCTGCATAGCTTGAGTGGGACCCTAGAATTAAAATTTAATAGGATCTTTTTCAATTTCTCTAACAAAAAACAATGCGGGGAGGCCATCAACACAAACCTTGGTTAAATAATTTAATTCTTTGTAGAAAATAAGTCAGTATCATCTTAAAACTTAAAAAATTCAATCATGAATAAAATATTAGCCTTTGTTTATCTTTAATCGAACAAAATTGCAATGTGTGCAGATTTTGCGTTGAAGGTTTCAGGAGAGAAATCTCTATAATGAGAACAAAGGCAGACTAGAATTGGTTCAGCCAGATGGGGCCTGAGCACTGCTGGCCCGCCACTATCAGCAAGCGTTGACAAGTGACACAGAATCAATAGAAAACTGCTTTCACGTGCAAATTCAAATTGCAGACGACACATTTCTGAGAATTGAAACGTACAGTGATGCGATATCATTATTTGATTATTTAAATATCTATCATCGTAATATTTATATATATACAAATGTATTATATAAATAAAGCTTTTTGTTTGATATCTCAGTTTCAGCTTGTCCTACCTTCATTTCCTTTAAAAAATTGCATGTTCTTTTGCCAATACCTTGACAAGTTCGCTGTGGCCGCCATGTTTTCCATTTCTATGTTAAAGAACTTACCGGGTACGTTTTACTATCTCCGACAGAAAATAGCTCCCAAAGGGAGGCGACTCTAATGAATATATATAACTTTTTAATTATATTTAGGATAAGGGACGGAACTCTAACTAGCAAAATGTCTGTTTTCGAACTCTTCTTTGTCATTCAAAAGTCAGACAGTGTTACCGTTTACCTTATTTCAGTTATAGCGAAATACTTCAGTCAATGTCCTATTTTATAGGAAAATTTACATATTATGTATTTTGGTCCCTGTTACTAGGTCATCATAATGTAAAAGGACGGGCGATTATTGGACACAGAATTTGAAAATAAGAAAATATCAAGCTCTGCAAGACCTGTGTACTCTACAAGGCATGACAGACCCGGTTTTGTACGTTTTGTACAGCCGGTGTTAGGGTCTGCTCTACAAGGCATGACAGACCTGGTTTTGTACAGCCAGTGGTAGGGTCTGCTCTACAAGGCATGACAGACCCGGTTTTGTACGTTTTGGACAGCCGGTGTTAGCGTCTGCTCTACAAGGCATGACAGACCTGGTTTTGTACAGCCAGTGGTAGGGTCTGCTCTACAAGGCATGACGGACCCGGTTTTGTACGTTTTGTATAGCCAGTGGTAGGGTCTGCTCTACAAGGAATGACAGACCCGGTTTTGTATGTTTTGTACAGCCAGTGGTAGGGTCTGCTCTACAAGGCATGACAGACCCGGTTTTGTACGTTTTGTACAGCTGGTGGTAGGGTCTGCTTTACAAGGCATGACAGACCTGGTTTTGTACGTTTTGTACAGCCAGTGGTAGGGTCTGCTCTACAAGGCATGACAAGCCCTGTTTTGTACGTTTTGTACAGCCGGTGGTAGGGTCTGCTGTACAAGGCATGCCAGACCTGGTTTTGTCCGTTTTGTACAGCCAGTGGTAGGGTCTGCTCTACAAGGCATGACAGACCCTGTTTTGTACGTTTTGTACAGCCGGTGGTAGGGTCTGCTCTACAGGGCATGACAGACCCTGTTTTGTACAGCCGGTGGCAGGGTCTGCTCTACAAGGCATGACATACCCTGTTTTGTACGTGTTGTACAGCCAGTGGTAGGGTCTGCTCTACAAGGCATGACAAACCCTGTTTTGTACGTTTTGTACAGCCGGTGGTAGGGTCTGCATTGTTATGCAACCTTCACCATTAGCAAAGTTTAAAAAAGTGTCAGTAGCCATTTTGCAGGTAGAGGTCTGTACACAGAATTGAATCCATACTTGCTCGCTTAAAATGCTTTGTTTTTAATGAAAAACTCCAGAAATTGAGTCTATTTATTGTCTGCCTAGCAGCACTGCCATTTTTGAACTGTTGCTATTGGTTATTACAGAGGTAGATGATGATGTGTTAAAGGCACTACATGTAACACTGCATCATCTACCAGATTTCAGTGCTTACAAGTAACTACTGTCCAAGTTAACCGAGTAAATAGTGCACCACTAAATGAGCAACTGAGGAATTCTAAGATTTATACCACATACTCGGATAAATAATTTCTGTACCCAAACAGTCACACAATTTGGAAGGTCACGATGAACTGATATAATAATCAAGTAAAGGTTGTGAAATAGTTAATATAATAAGCAACATGAATATTATAAAAGTACAATACAACCTACCATGTCTGAGATTGAGGATGAAGCACATCACCTTTGTCCAGCACCAGTGAGCTTTGGCCCGACTACGTGGCATTGCTGTAGAGCTGTTCGCTATGTAACTGCAGTTATCCCTTTGTAACTTTCGGTTTATTGTGATCATTGATCAGAGGCAGTAAAAAACAAAAGTTGGATGTGTACGATTTAAAACAGATGGACCATATTGCTTCACAGCCTAAACATATTCTCTCATCACTGGAAAAGCCCAAATGTAACGCCTCGCCAGGACCAATGTTACACATCCTTTGTTGTTTTTTTGCTTTGTCTTGTTTTTTCCTTGTGACTATTTTGGGAATTGGGATGGGTATGTGATTTAGAAATTTGATTTATATTTTTGAGATGAATTTATGTGTGTAAATGGAAATTTAAAAAGCAGTAGATCATGTCTTTATTAAAGCTCACATACATTTGATGTCAAAAATAAGACACACCATTTCCATTGTGGCCAAATTTTGACCAAAAGGGACAAAATACGACTACTGAAAGTCCAGTGAATGCATGTAAACTTAGCAAGTATAGTGTAGGAAAACCCAGTGCCAACGAATGGACGGCTTCACTAGGCAAGACTAAATGTATGGCCATGCTTAGTATTACCATATCTATTGTCTAACAAAAAAATACCTAGGACAGACCAAATATCATATATTCCCAAAATAAAACCCACCAGATATAATGCTGTCTCTATAAGACCAAATATCACACATTCCTAAAAAAACACCAGATATAATACCTCCTGCAAAAGACCCACAAATGCCCTTAGTTATAGCATGATATCTCACACAATTTTATATATGAGTCACTCACACATATCTGACTCTTATATGTAAAATAAAGTAGCTGTTGAGGTTGTCATTGTTAATATCCATTTATGGAATATATTGTTCAAAACCTGTCTGTAGCGCAGCACCAAGACATGTTAAATTATTAGCTCACTTGGCCCTTTATGGTGCGGCGTCCGGCGTCTACTTTTAACTTTAAGCAACTTCTTCTCAGTAACCAAAAGGCCTAGGGTGATGATATTTGGCAAGAAGCATGCTGGAATGAAGGGCTAACAAGTTTGGCCAAATAAATGACCTTCATCAATTTTCAAGGTCACAGGGGTCAAATATGTTTTAAACCTTACAACAACTTCTTCTGAATAACCAAGAGGCCTAGGGTAATGATATTTGGCCAGTAACATGCTGGGATGAAGGGTTACCAAGTTTGTTCAAATAAATGACCTTCATCAATTTTCAAGGTCACAGGAGTCAGGTGAGCGATTCAGGCCCATTAGATATAACTGTCAGTATGTCGGTAAATTCAATAATATAAGACAGAGAATCCAGTTTGGGGCCATATGATTATCCAACAGAAGAAGTTAGAGGAAGGTAGGGGGAAGTTCATTGTGACTGTCGATAGATCTATGATACTAGCTAGTTGCCTTCTTTTGAAACTTTGTACATGTTGCTTGTTGCACCTGTATTCAAATTTTAGTTGTGTCCCTCTTAATGTCGCTGTAATTAATAAAAAAAAATTGTTTCTTTCCATTTTAAGGGAGTTATGTCCCTTAACTAAAAGCCAATTATTAAGACAACTACTAGAGGTGTCACGATTCACCGCGATGCACTTGTACCGTGATTATTTATGTTCAATTCGATTCACGATATATTTTTCCGGATTTTCGATGTGTCAAGATCTGAATATTAGTGTATGCCGCTTCAGCCAAACGTCTGTAAGACGTTCAATTTCATTGGCTGATCTCTTAACCCTCAACCAATCAGCTGCGAGGATGCAATTTTCACAAAGCATTCATAACAAAATGGCTGACTGTCATAAGGTAATGAAAATTTGTGATGCTCCAGCAAACTTCCAATCAAAAGTGTGGAAACACTGCAGGTTTCCGTGTATCAACGGCTTATATATCTCATTTTGTTTATATTTTAAAATAAAGGTGTATCAAATCGAAATAATCGAATCGTCGAACAAATATCGAGATACGTATTGAATCGTGGGTAAAGTGTATCGTGACAGCTCTACTTCCTATGAAACTGTATACTCTTAACAATATCATATCATACATGTAGTTGTACACATCTGTTTGAAGTTTTTTGCCTCATTGTATACATATGGAGAAGTGATGGACATTTAAATTGCTCCCTTTAGCTGACAGTTCTAACTATCTCAATTATATCACAGGATATCCTTATGTTACAGTGTTGTGTAGTAAACACATATGATGACTAACTGTACTTAAATTCACACCGGAAATGAAGATAGAGGTTCCCCAACGAGTGATGGTTGCATGGCTATCATGTTTATCTAACTTGAGTTAGTTAGTTTTCAAATTGTATAAAGACACGAGGTTTAGCGAGTGTCTTTTACAATTTTAAGATTAACTAACAAGAGTTCTAAAGATGAACGTGATAACCTACCATCACAAGTTTGGGCTTCTTTTTCTCCCATAACGTTCATATTTTATCTGGAAAGCCATACGTTTCCTTTGAAAATACACTATATCAGCTTCCGATGGTGGAAACAATTGCCGTGAACCATGTCGTCACAATGGAAGATGACGTCCTGAAGCATTGTCACGTGATGTCATAAGTGAAAAATTGACCAATGAAATCACGTCCAGGGTGTTACCCACTAGTGGGTAACCAAAAATGTTTACCAACTCCGAGCAGGTTTATCCAATGAATCGGGAGTGAGGAAACCTATAATGGTTGTGGGAGTGAGGAAACCTATAATGTTGTGGGAGTGAGGAAACCTATAATGGTTCTGGGAGTGAGGAAACCTATAATGGTTGTGGGAGTGAGGAAACCTAAAATGGTTGTGGGAGAAAACAGATTTAACAATATATATAAATACATGTGTGTGTAATTAGGGATTGTAGCTCTCAGGGTTTTGCATGAAGCAGAATCTTGTTTCAAATACCCAAATTTTCCATTACAGGACCCCAAAAATCTGAATAACACCGGTGTGCCCAGACCCCCTGAAATGAAAACTAAAAACTTCAAGTCTCGGAATTTTAATGATGTATATGACTTAAGCATCATATACTGAAAACTATCATTTATAAGGGCCCCAAACATTTATCTAAAATTTTCAATCAAGGGGGGGTCCCAAGGGATCTCAAAGTGAAATGGGTGGTAAAACCCTGCATGTACATGTAATTCATAACATGTACAAAATAATTAAATATCTACCAGTTATTTGCCGAAAGTATTTTTTTTTTATTTATGACTGAAAGGCTGATAATTATTTAAATATAATCTTTAAAGTATTAGCTGCTGTTATTGAATGTGACAAGCCACACGGGTTGAGAGTCGGACTGTCTGTCCAAACTAATATAATTTCTTTGTTTTAATATCCTGTATTGTCATATGACCCGGAGCCTGGTAGCACAACTTTCTGAATAAAAACTCATGAAATGACTGTCGTTATTCTGACTGAATAAGAGTTGTGTGATCTTTAAATGATCATTGTTTTAAATTATTCATGAAAAATCTGTAATATTGAAAATTATATATTACAATGAAATTGGTTATTATACAGCCCTTCGATGAGATCTTGTCCGGACGACCAATACAGTTTTTATCCATATTTCTTGAAACTTCACTGATTTAATTAGTTGCCCCACTGAAGTGTGAAGCACCTGCACTTATTTTTTCAATTTGGCTTAATTAAGTTATTTGACCTTTTTACAAAATGTTTAGCCAGATATTTATTTCATCCAATTTGTTTTTATTTGAGTTATGTCCCTTTTTTACAAAATGCTCAGATAAATTTTCATTCTGATTTACAGAATTACAGTTTATGTCAAAATTAATGCCCATAAAAAAAATATTTAACCTTTTTATGAAACTTGCTTGAAATAACTTGTTTGCGATTGACTTGATTTTGGGTAACTTTGGCTTACACTTCAGCTTGTTGAAATGAAAAACCTTATGATCTAATGTTTGATGGTTAGAGCTATCAGTACTGTGCTGTCTGTATGATCTGATGTTTGATGGTTAGAGCTATCAGTACTGTGCTGTCTGTATGATCTGATGTTTG
>NW_018404188.1:66608-86015 GCF_002113885.1 Mizuhopecten yessoensis
GTACTGTGCTATCAGTACTGTGCTGTCTGTACTGTGCTATCAGTACTGTGCTGTCTGTACTGTGCTGTCTGTACTGTGCTATCAGTACTGTGCTATCAGTTCTGTGCTGTCTGTACTGTGCTGTCTGTACTGTGCTATCAGTACTGTGCTGTCTGTACTGTGCTGTCTCTACTGTGCTATCAGTACTGTGCTATCAGTACTGTGCTGTCTGTACTGTGCTATCAGTACTGTGCTGTCTGTACTGTGCTGTCTGTACTGTGCTGTCAGTACTGTGCTGTCTGTACTGTATAGTAAGAAGCTCTAGCCATGTATTTCTTCTGGCATTTATGGAAAACCACAAGTATTTACACCAAATAACTGAACAACTGAAACGACTCAGTCTTACAGGTGCCCAGCAGGTGGGTGACCGCAGAACTTTATTTTATCAAACAGATTGTTTTTAAAATGTTTAACTGTAAAAGAAAATATATCCAGTTTCTTTTTACACTATGAATACCAAGTTTGTGTAGAATATATGAGATTAAGTACAAATAAGTTCACTGAACTGATTCAAAAGGAAATGGGTACATGTACAATGTAGTCATACATGTACAATGTAGTCATACATATACAATGTAGTCATACATGTACGATGTAGTCATACATGTACGATGTAGTCATACATGTACAATGTAGTCATACGTGTACGATGTAGTCATAAATGTACAATGTAGTCATACATGTACAATGTATTCATACATGTACAATGTAGTCATACATGTACAATATAGTCATACATGTACAATGTAGTCATACGTGTACGATGTAGTCATACATGGACAATGTAGTCATACATGTACAATGAAGTCATACATGTACAATTAAGTCATACAGTCATACTTCACACACATTGGTGAATCTTGTAATTAACATAATATTTTAGCATCAAAAAATGTTTTCTCCAAACTTGATAAAATAGTACAATGTAGTCATACATGTACAATGTAGTAATACATGTACAATGTAGTCATACATGTACACTGTAGTCATACATGTACACTGTAGTCATACATGTACACTGTAGTCATACATGTACAATGTAGTCGTACATGTACAATGTAGCCGTACATGTACAATGTAGTCATACATGTACAATGTACTCATACATGTACAATGTAGTCATACATGTACACTGTAGTCATACATGTACACTGTAGTCATACATGTACACTGTAGTCATACATGTACAATGTAGTCATGCATGTACAATGTAGTCATACATGTACAATGTGGTCATACATGTACGATGTAGTCATACATGTACGATGTAGTCATACATGTACGATGTAGTCATACATGTACACTGTAGTCATACATGTACAATGTAGTCATGCATGTACAATGTAGTCATACATGTACAATGTTGTCATTTATGTGCAATGTAGTCATACATGTGCAATGTAGTCATACATGTGTGCAATGTAGTCATACATGTGCAATGTAGTCATACATGTACAATGTAGTCATGCATGTACAATGTAGTCATACATGTACAATGAATTCATACATGTACAATGAAGTCATACATGTACAATGAAGTCATACATGTATAATGAAGTCATACATGTACAATTAAGTCATACAGTCATACTTCACACACATTGGTGAATCTTGTAATTAACATAATATTTTAGCATCAAAAAATGTTTTCTCCAAACTTGATAAAATAGTACAATGTAGTCATACATGTACAATGTAGTTATACATGTACAATGTAGTCATACATGTACACTGTAGTCATACGTGTACAATCTAGTCGTACATGTACAATGTAGTCGTACATGTTAAATGTAGTCGTACATGTACAATGTAGTCATATGTGTACAATGTAGTCATATGTGTACAATGTAGTCATATGTGTACAATGTAGTCGTACACGTACAATGTAGTCGTACATGTACAATGTAGTCGTCCATGTACAATGTAGTCGTACATGTACAATGTAGTTGTACATGTACAATGTAGTCGTACAAGTACAATGTAGTTATACTTCACAATGTAGTCATACGTGTACAAGGTAGTCATACATGTACAGTATAGTCATACATGTACAATGTAGTCATACATGAACAATGTAGTCATACATGTACACTGTAGTCATACGTGTACAATCTAGTCGTACATGTACAATGTAGTCGTACATGGACAATGTAGTCATACATGTACAATGAAGTCATACATGTATAATGAAGTCATACATGTACAATTAAGTCATACAGTCATACTTCACACACATTGGTGAATCTTGTAATTAACATAATATTTTAGCATCAAAAAATGTTTTCTCCAAACTTGATAAAATAGTACAATGTAGTCATACATGTACAATGTAGTATTACATGTACAATGTAGTCATACATGTACACTGTAGTCATACATGTACACTGTAGTCATACATGTACAATGTAGTCATGCATGTACAATGTAGTCATACATGTACAATGAATTCATACATGTACAATGAAGTCATACATGTACAATGTAGTCATACATGTACACTGTAGTCATACGTGTACAATGTAGTCGTACATGTACAATGTAGTCATACATGTACAATGAAGTCATACATGTACAATGAAGTCATACATGTACAATTAAGTCATACAGTCATACTTCACACACATTGGTGAATCTTGTAATTAACATAATATTTTAGCATCAAAAAATGTTTTCTCCAAACTTGATAAAATTCAGATGAATTGCGTTTGTTTACCTTGAACTCAACAGAAGCAAATATTCGTATGGTTATCAATATTTTGCTGATTTGTACCAGACACGGTTTGAATAGACATTGACTTGTGGTCTGATAATAACAGATTCCATATCATTATAAACAAATAAATGATCTAATTGGGGACATTTCTATGTAAAAACTTGGCGACATTTCTATGTAAAAACCCCAAGTGTGTACTGACCTGAGGACATGGTTTGTGGTTAAAGGTAACACCCGTTCCCTGTGATAATTCCGACCAAATGAAGCAAGCCATGAGAACACAGGAGCAAGTTATAGGTCTCATGTTAATTTCCTTATCAGTTTCCACCAATTTAAAGTTTAAGTTACATTTCTTTCTTTTGATTTAACAGGTCCTTATGACTTTGATAATGCCTGATAACCGAAATGTAGGCAAAAAATTGTTTCTAGGCCATGCATACTGCTTTGGCAGTTTCTGGAACAGATTTCGTGACTGTAGTATTAATTTGAGGGTTTCTGTTTTTACTCCAGGTTTTCCGTATTGAAGTGATTGATAGTACTGTTGCATTATGGGTGTTGGTTGAATCACGCTTTAACTGATAAAGTCACACATTTACATTGTATACATGCCCACTGTAACTTGGGGTGTTCTCAACCATCGTTAAAAGCTGATGTAACTCGGGGTGTTCTCAACCATCGTTAAAAGCTGCTGTAACTCGGGGTGTTCCCAACCATCGTTAAAAGCTAATAATAATAATAATAAACTTTATTTATTGAGGATACAAAACCTGTTTAGCAAAGCTAATCTTCCACAGGGTCCTCAAAAGCTGCTGTAACTCGGGGTGTTCCCAACCATCGTTAAAAGCTGCTGTAAGTCGGGGTGTTCCCAACCATTGTTAAAAGCTGCTGTAACTCGGGGTGTTCCCAGCCATTGTTAAAAGCTGCTGTAACTCGGGGTGTTCCCAACCATCGTCAAAAGCTGCTGTAAGTCGGGGTGTTCCCAACCATCGTTAAAAGCTGACAGTGGAAGTGTGAATTTTAAACAAAGAATATAAAAAAAAATCTTCATATTTTCAGTTATTTTTCATCAATCTGTTTTGATTGGGCTATCAATACTTCTTCAATAAGACTGATCACTTGTAGTTGCATGCAAATGAAAAATGAATATCGTTATTGTCGCTAATGCAAAACATTTAGCATCTGTCTCTTCAGAGACCTAAACTGGAATGTACCGTATTTTGCCATGCATGCTTGACCATTTCTGATAGTTTAATGGGTAACGGTGTAACTTCACTTAATCTGCCTGGCTGAGCAAACCTGTTAGTGCATTAATATTTCTGTTTGCGATTTTGATTTCGACCATAATTGATGATGTTAAAATCTTTAAATGAAGGTTTCAAAAAATGTTTGCCTTCCCCTTTGAGAATGTCCTTAAGACATTCGTACAAGCATGTGTTCAATGCTCCAGAACAGATTGGCAATACACGCCTTCTAGAGAGAATGGAAAACCAATTGTTCACCGTCAACAGGTTCTAGCTTGCCTGCAGCACACGGTCAGATATCACAACACTGCCTTCTGATACAATTACAAATGTCAAAGCAAGAGAGGCGATGTTTCTAATCCACGAACCATTCCTGTTTATTATCTTAAAGTCCAAAATTTAATTAAATAAATAACAAATTAAAAAATAAACAGACAATTTTAAGAACTTGCACATGGTGTCATGTGCCAATCTTGTGCAATTAGAATCGTGTAGAAATAAAATTACAAGTGGATGTTGTTAAGTGCCAATGAAATATTGCAGGTTGAATTTAAGTATTGATTAACCCTTATGTATTTAGGGATGTAATGTGATCAATAGGTAATTTACCACTATTCTATGTGCTAGTTGACAATAAGTAAACAGTCTTTCTGAGGATAACAAAAATGGACACTGGAATACTGGGGTAGATGATATTTTCAAGGAGGACTCAAAGACAGCCTTAAAGGTATGGATTAGATATTTTCTTTAAATTTAAATATCGAAAGGAAGGTTATCATGAGCTGATTTCAGATTAAGAGATTTCAATTCATTAGTTGCCTGACAATGTTTTTGACAATTTCTCAAGATAATTTTAATTAATTTGCAATTGGTTTCACATTTCCTGCCTTTTTCTCTTGCTTTGATGTTTAGTGGTTGTAGCTTTCATTTTATGGGCATCAAATTTGAAAATTTCAACATGACTGTACCAAAATATTATGCATGTGTATTTACTGTTCAGCTGGAAACACAGTTTTCGAGTTTGACTTTATTGATATCAGACATATGATATGAAAACAGTTCCGGACAGACGAGCTGAACCATGATGAATGCAGCCATTTGTCCGTGTTTATCGACTGATGAATGCAGCCATTTGACTGTGTTTATCAACTGATGAGTGCAGCCATTTGTCCATGTTTATCGACTGATGAATGCAGCCATTTGTCCGTGTTTATCGACTGATGAATGCAGCCATTTGTCCGTGTTTATCGACTGATGGATGCAGCCATTTGACTGTGTTTATCGACTGATGAATGCAGCCATTTGTCCGTGTTTATCGACTGATGAATGCAGCCATTTGTCCGTGTTTATCAACAGATGAATGCAGCCATTTGACTGTGTTTATCAACTGATGAGTGCAGCCATTTGACAGTGTTTATCGACCGATGAATGCAGGCAATTGACCGTGTTTATCGACTGATGAATACAGCCATTTGACCTCATTTATCAACTGATTAATGCAGCCATTTGACCATGTTTATTGACTGATGAATGCAGCCATTTGACTGTGTTTATCAACTGATGAATACAGCCATTTGACCACATTTATCAACTGATGAATACAGCCATTTTACCGTGTTTGTCGACTTATGAATACAGCCATTTGACCGTGTTTATCGACTTATGAGTACAGCCATTTTAATGTGTTTATCGACAGCTTACCTTGTCAGTTTCATATATATAGATGCATGTTTCTGTGCATTTTGTCTAATAACTTAAATGCATTATTTTGGGAATAAATGAACCTAGGCTAGCTGTGGCAAGCTGTAAGCTATACAGCAACACTAAATTTTTATTATGCATCTTTAAGAATATTATCAGCCTGTTATAAACTCCCATTCACCCATCTAGTTGTTATTTTACCTATGTTTGTGACATATATTTAAATTGACTCCATGTTGAATGAGCAAATGATAAAAAAAGGCAAACATTGCAGTATTAGGACTAAAACAAGTGGAAGTGGGAGACCAAAAGCCAGTATTTATGTTGGCTTGTCTTTTGATGTTGACAAGGAAAGGTATAGAAGGCACTATTTCCCCCAGGCCATTTAAGTGTAGGGGGCATCATGCATAAATTTTAAGCTGCTTATGCTGCATCCAATGAGCAGCTACTATATGTATGATCTAAACGTAGCAGGAGTCTAGTTTCACACACTAGTGTGGAGTACATGACTTCAGGTTGACCCTTTCTCTAGGGGGTAACTCGACCCCTTCTGCCTTCTCCTTCAACAGAAACTCCTGTGGATTTGATATACGAGAAAAAGACAAATATACATATAAATACACGTTTTTAAACGATTTGTGCCCTAGAATGAGCAGATTGCTGAGATTGCCTGCCTTATTTCAAATTGTTTAAAGTGCTTTCATATGAAATTTAGTCAATCTACACAATATGTGAATAAAAGGAATGGAAACTTAAGAAGTTATGTTTAAATTCCTGATAAATAGGTTTTATTTGTAAATAATGTTTCTAGCCAATTAGCAAAGGATTTATTCATAATTAAAGATTTTTGAACTTAAAAATAAGCCAGTTCTGAATAATAGCAATACAAATCCTGTGAAAT
Source organism: Mizuhopecten yessoensis (assembly GCF_002113885.1). Lineage (NCBI taxonomy): Eukaryota > Metazoa > Mollusca > Bivalvia > Pectinida > Pectinidae > Mizuhopecten > Mizuhopecten yessoensis. Next base: position 73,204 of record NW_018404188.1, read on the forward strand.
TTTATAATTATAACAAACATTTAGTAACAGCTGTGGAGTGCATTACCCTCTCTTTTCTCCTGATAATTCTTTTTAAGTTATTTAGAACCAATTTTTGCTGACATTATATAATAATAATATCCATGATCACTTATACAGTGGTTTAAATTTCCCTGTAATTAGACCAGTCTTTTTTGGCACAATTTTTAAAGAATTATTTTTCGAGAAAAAATATGAAGGAAGACGAACAGTCATATTAGTGCGAACATGTACGAACATAAGTAGCTTGTAATGCCAAAGGTCAATTGTTATCTATACCAGCACTCGGAGATTTAAGAGTTTAAATACTGTCCTATCTGTCTAGATCTGAAGGGGGGTGGGGGTAATGCTAATGTTTAAACTATTGTAGGACATTTAACATACATTTGTAACCTTGTAGCCCCCCAGCTGCTGGTGTTGAATTATACATCATAAGAGCCCTATCCCTTATGAATATCTCTAATCTTTTTTAGCTCACCTGGTCCGAAGGACCATGGTGAGCTTATGCCATACCGCAGTGTCCGTCGTCCGTCGTTCGTCCGTCAACTTTTCCTTTAAAACACTACTAGTCATGAACAACTGACCAGATTTTGACCAAATTTGGTCAGAAGCATCCTTGGGGGAAGGGGAACACATTTTGTATAAATGGTGGGTCTGGCCCCCCAGGGGCCTGAGGTGTGGGGCCCAATAAGGGAAACATAGCAAATTACTCTTCAAAATCCTTCTTCTTCTGTAGGAATGAAAGGATTTGGTCCATATTTGGTGTGGAACATCCTTGGGTAAAGCAGAACCAATTGTGTATAAACGGTGGGTTTGGCCCCCATGGGACCTGAGGGGCGGGGCCCAATAGGGGAAGTAGAGGTAAAACCTTTATAATCCTTCTTTTACCATAAGGGATATTATCCTAATATGTCTGGAGCATTCTTATATAAGGGACTCAATTTCATATAAAAGGCGATTGTGGCCCCCTCAGGGGCAGGAGGGAGGGGCCCAATAGGGGAAACATAGCAAATTCTTCAATGTCCAAATTTGGTATGAAGCACCTTTGGGTGAAAGGGAACCAATTTTGTATAAATGGTGTGTCTGACCTCCCTTGAGATAGAAAGGCGAGTCCAATAGGGGAAATAGAGGTAAAACCTTTAAAATCCTTCTTCTACCATAGGGATTAAGGGGTTTTATCCTAATTTAGTCTGGAGCATCCTTGGGCCAAGGGGACCCAATTTTGTATAAGCAGTGGGTGTTGTCTCCCAGGGGGCAGAAGGGTGGGGCCCAATAGGAGAAATAGAGGTAAAACCATTAATATCCTTCTTTGACCATCAGGATTAAGGGATTTTATCCTTATTTAGTCTGGAGCATCCTAGGCCTTTGGCCAGGGGGACTCAATTTTTTATAAATGGTGGGTGTGACCCCCCTATTGGCATAGGGGTGGGGCTCTGTTTGAAATTTTTTCTCAATATATCAAGTTTCTGAAATTTCATATGTACTTACAGCACCTACCATGGAGTGCTATATCTTTACTTCATACCAATTATTCTAAACATATCCAGGTGAGCGATACAGGCCCTCTGGGCCTCTTGTTCTGTTTCAAGTGTGTCATCAATTCAGAATTTATAAATTTATGATGGCTTTATGCAAGGCTCTGCAGTTATACTTATTTTTCTCTAAATCACCAAGGGTCCAGGGTGTATTTAAGGTAGAAGTGGTATTATATCACGACACATTCCATACTGTAGTGATTTTCTCACCGAGAACAGAATAACATAAGTGTATACTTGATATTGAGTGACCATTTAGTGTAAGTGTCAGGAGGGTCTCATCAGGATAGGGGCATCCCACTAGAATCATTGTTTCAGTGGGTGACTTATGAATCTGAGTATACATTTTGTATAGAGTTTTACTGATGATCAAGTTTGTATATCCTCCTGGAAAAATCTATAGAAATGGAAAGCACTTTATTAATATTCAAAATCCACATTGAAGAAATCCTGATGCACATATAACTGTTTCAAAGAAGACCCAAATAATTCATAGCTCAGAGAAAAAAACTTAGGTATATAGTATACATTGTATATGATGGATATTGCCACAAGACCATGAGTATTATCACAAACTTGACTGTTTCATTAAATATTTAGTGTCTGATCCCTAATACCCAATTTTTGCTAGGCAGAATGTTTGATACTATTGGAGTTTAATTAGGCAAAAACAATGAAACGTGTTAAAGGTCATTATACTGACTTGATTAAGTGAACTAAGTGGTCAGCAGCAACCACAGATTTATTATCTACATGATCCAGGAGACATTATCAGGGTTAGGGACACAAAAGTGGGGAAACGTGATGGCCAGCTGACCGGGATTCAAGTCTGGGACTCTCAAATGCTTGGACAGATGCTGTAGCCAAGTGTGCCTCTTGATTGCCACGGATTGCTCAGCCTTGTTTCATTCTTCTCTCTCATTGAACAAAGACTGACCCAGAAGATACACTAGACCCTATACCACCTCAGCTTCCATTGGTTTATTTCCTAGGGAACCAAATGTAGCAGAATAGGAAAAATGCAATTGTCAGAGGTATTAAATTTGAACCCAGGACTTCTTAACTCTGTCCAAGTGCTGTAACCAACCGATCTACCTGTCCAAAGTGATTGCCCCAGCCCAATACCACCAATACATGTATACACTACCCTCTGACCCTACCCAATTCTAACTTCTAAACACACTTATTTTGGCCTTGGTGTTTGTTGATATATCAGTGTTGGTGTAAGTGTTATGTCTCAGTGATTATACAGAGTTCCTATCACAGAATCTCACTCACAGTGTATAATCACTGCTATACAGAAGTGGGCATGTAATCCGTCAACACTTCATCCCATCAATAACTCTGACCCGGACTGGCCCTTTGATTCCCCAGATTAACATGTTACTGGCTATGATGAAGCTGTTACAGTAAGCCTGTGTAATGGGTCTATTAAAGGGGTTGATATGCAGTGTGATTGAAGAGGGGGGCACCTGTCAGACAAGGGGCCACACTTCACACCCACCAGGCCCTGTAAGGGTGTGATGTACACCCTCTGTATCTGATCACTCCTCTTCCTTATCTGATACCGCCCTACACAAGCACCTCAATATGATACATTGTTTGTAGCTTTGAATCATTTATAGCCAGCAGGCTTCCAATCACTGGCCAGGATGTCTAACAGATACACACTGCCACAAAGCAGTCCTTTATGTTGCCAAAATATCTGTCCAATATCTCCTGATATTAGACAGACAATTTGCCTATATATAACGCACAGTTATCAAACGAGACAGTTTCCTCCCTATACTCAGTAGCCATGCTAGACAATCATTCCCTGTACCTAGTAGTGCTGCATAGATAATCACCTCCCGCTATACAGTAGTCAAGTTAGATACACCCAAGCCACATACCCCAAATCTATATGCTGTCCCCCTCCAGCTCCCTAAAATATATAGCAACAATAGACACAGTCCCCTCCCTTTAATCAGTAGTAACACTAGACACAGTCCTCTCCCTATACACAGTAGTAACACTAGACACAGTCCCCTCCCTATAAACAGTAGTACATTAGACACAGTCCTCTCCCTATAAACAGGAGTAACACTAGACACAGTCCCCTCCCTATAAACAGTAGTAACACGAGACACAGTCCCCTCCCTATAAACAGTGGTAACACTAGACACAGTCCCCTCCCTATAAACAGTAGGAACACTAGACTCAGTCCCCTCCCTATAAACAGTAGTGACAGTAGACACAGTCCCCTCCCTATAAACAGGGGTAATACTAGACACAGTCCCCTCCCTATAGACAGTAGTACACTAGACACAGTCCCCTCCCTAATAACAGTAGTAACACTAGACACAGTCCCTCCCTATAAACAGTAGAAACACTAGACACAGTCCCCTCCCTATAAACAGTAGTTACAGTAGACACAGTCCCCTCCCTATAAACAGTGGTAATACTAGACACAGTCCCTTCCCTATAACCAGTAGTAACACTAGACACAGTCCTATCCCTATAAACAGTAGTAACACAAGACACAGTCCCCTCCCTATAAACAGTAGTAACACTAGACACAGTCCCCTCCCTATAAACAGTGGAAACACTAGACACACTCCTTTCCCTATAAACAGTAGTAATACTAGACACAGTCCCTTCCCTATAACCAGTAGTAAAACTAGACACAGTCCTATCCCTATAAACAGTAGTAACACTAGACACAGTCCCCTCCCTATAACCAGTAGTAACACTAGACACAGTCCCCTCCCTATAAACAGAAGTAACAGTAGACACTGTCCCCTCCCTATAAACAGTAGTAACACTAGACACAGTCCCCTCCCTATTAACAGTAGTAACACTAGACACAGTCCCCTCCCTATCAACAGTAGTAACACTAGACACAGTCCCCTCCCTATTAACAGTAGAAACACTAGACACAGTCCCCTCCCTATAAACAGAAGTAACACAAGACACAGTCCCCTCCCTATAAACAGTAGTAACACTAGACACAGTCCCCTCCCTATACACAGTAGTAACACTAGACACAGTCCCCTCTCTATAAACAGTAGTACACTAGACACAGTCCCCTCCCTAATAACAGTAGTAACACTAGACACAGACCCCTCCCTATAAACAGAAGTAACAGTAGACACTGTCCCCTCCCTATGAACAGTAGTAATACTAGACACAGTCCCCTCCCTATAAACAGTAGTAACACTAGACACAGTCCCCTCCCTATAAACAGTAGTACACTAGACACAGTCCCCTCCCTAATAACAGTAGTAACACTAGACACAGTCCCCTCCCTATAAACAGAAGTAACAGTAGACACTGTCCCCTCCCTATGAACAGTAGTAACACTAGACACAGTCCCCTCCCTATAAACAGAAGTAACAGTAGACACTGTCCCCTCCCTATGAACAGTAGTAACACTAGACACAGTCCCCTCCCTATAAACAGTAGTACACTAGACACAGTCCCCTCCCTATACACAGTAACACTAGACACAGTCCCCTCCCCATAAACAGAAGTACACTAGACACAGTCCCCTCCCTATAAACAGTAGTAACACTAGACACTGTCCCCTCCCTATAAACAGTAGTANCACAGTCCCCTCCCTATAAACAGTAGTAACACTAGACACAGTCCCCTCCCTATAAACAGTAGTAACACTAGACACTGTCCCCTCCCTATAAACATTAGTACACTAGACACAGTCCCTCCCTATAAACAGAAGTACACTAGACACAGTCCCCTCCCTATAAACAGTAGTAACACTAGACACAGTCCCTCCCTATAAACAGTAGTAACGCTAGTCACAGTCCCCTCCCTATAAACAGTAGTAACAGTAGACACAGTCCCCTCTCTATAAACAGTGGTAACACTAGACACAGTCCCCTCCCTATAAACAGTAGTAGCACTAGACACAGTCCCCTCCCTATACACAGTAGTAACACTAGACACAGTCCCCTCCCTATAAACAGTAGTAACACTAGACACTGTCCCCTCCCTATAAACAGTAGTAACACTAGACACAGTCCCCACCCTATAAACAGTAGTAGCACTAGACACAGTCCCCTCCCTATACACAGTAGTAACACTAGACACAGTCCCCTCCCTATAAACAGTAGTAACACTAGACACAGTCCCCTCCCTATAAACAGTAGTAACACCCCTATAAACAGTAGTACACTAGACACAGTCCCCTCTCTATATACAGTAGTACACTAGACACAGTCCCCTCCCTATACACAGTAGTAACACTAAACACAGTCCCCTCCCTATACACAGTAGTAACACTAGACACAGTCCCCTCTCTATAAACAGTAGTAACACTAGACACAGTCCCCTCCCTATACACAGTAGTAACACTAGACACAGTCCCCTCCCTATAAACAGTAGTAACACTAGACACAGTCCCCTCTTTATAAACAGTAGTTACACTAGACACAGTCCCCTCCCTATAACAGTAGTAACACTACACAACTTATATGTTTTGTTTCTATAACCACTTTTATTGTTTGCATCAATTATAAAGTGAAAATGTTTGTAACTCAATTGTTCACATTGACCAAAACACATGGTCTGTTAACTTGCTAAGGGTTGGGATTTTTTTCTAAATGCAGTTACTTGTATGTTGTAACAGTGAACCAACTTCTGGCCAATTCTGATGCTGTCTTTTATCAGCTGATCGTTAATGCCCATTGGACCTTTTGTTTAAGCTAGACAATCTCATTCTGTATATAGTTGTCACACTAGACAATATCCTGTTGTAAATAGTCACTGTTAGCTATTCTCCATTCCTTGAAACCAGTAAACTACCTCCTACTGATAAGATCCTAAGTCAACTTGGCTAATGGCCACAGCACACATTTGTTTTCCTCTTTGATGGAAGCTAATTATGTGTACATTCGCATGTAAATTGAAAATGTTGTGATATCAGGATCTGTAGTACATAAATTGCCAAGATATCTTCATAGTTGTCATAACTTTATTTCCAGACTGTAGAGTCAGGATTCTTTGGTGGCTGCTAACGTCTGTAGGGCTGTGTTAATGAGTGATGGTTGTGGTGGGTGTCAGCCCAGCAGGTGTAAGGCCCAGACTGTTCCCAGAGTCCTCTGTAGATCAGCCCAGCAGGTGTAAGGCCCAACCTGTTCTCAGAGTCCTCTGTAGATCAGCCAAGCAGGTGTAAGGCCCAGATTGTTCCCAGAGTCCTATGTAGAACAGCCCAGCAGGTGTAAGGCCCAGACTGTTCCCAGAGTTCTCTGTAGATCAGCCAAGCAGGTATAAGGCCCAGATTGTTCCCAGAGTTCTCTGTAGATCAGCCAAGCAGGTGTAAGGCCCAGATTGTTCCCAGAGTCCTATGTAGAACAGCCCAGCAGGTGTAAGGCCCAGACTGTAGATCAGCCCAGCAGGTTTAAGGCCCAGACTGTTCCCAGAGTCCTCTGTAGAACATCCCAGCAGGTGTAAAGCCTAGACTGTTCCCAAAGTCCTCTGTAGATCAGCCCAGCAGGTGTAAGGCCCAGACTGTTCCCAGATTCCTCTGTAGATCAGCCCAGCAGGTTTAAGGCCCAGACTGTTCCCAGAGTCCTCTGTAAATCTTTATACCCACTTCTCAAGTCCAAGACAGTAGACTTATTGAATTTATTTAGTCCATATTGTTAGGCTATATCATAAGTCCATGTTATACAAATAAATTTTGCAAGGACTGCATGCATATATATACAGTACAGGAAAATTACACCGCTAGACAGGGGTTCAACCCAAGGACCTCAGAACGGATGTTCTAACTAATTGAGCCTGGTCGCAGGTGTATTTCTTTAATCTTGATTTTGCACCAGATTGTGATATGCTTTGTTCCTCTCTCGCAGAGTTCAAGGTATGGTTAAAGAATATTTGCTATCACTTATTCATTTTGTTTTGCACATGAGTATCTTTTAGTCTGTGTTGCATGCATAACTGACTGTGATATTTTATACGTTATCCATTCTGTAAGTGGACCCTTGGGTCTGTTGAATTGAAAATAAATAAATCGAACCAATTTTTGTTTTTCTACATTCCTCCCTCCTTTTTCTAAGTCTTCATCACCCAAAGACAACACTATTTGAAGCCCAGGTTCAGGTATCCCCTTGCCAATAATTTACATAAACCCAGTACTTGAAACAAAGGTTGGTCACAAACACCACAGTAACAGCACAGCCAGACAGGGATTTGTCCCTGGGACCTCAGAACTCAGTCGATCTTAAGCTCATTTACCCCTGAAATTTCATAATGAACTATTCCAACCTTAGAATTGGAAGGGTTCAAATGTGTGAAATAGTGAAAGTACTATTCTCAAACATTCTCCATTCCCCCCCNTGCACACACTGGAAATTTTAAAAGTCATTGATGTTTGTAAGGGGAAATTGGCGTGTAAAATCTATATAGTTAAACAATTTAAAGTTACAGACAGATAATATCAACTTTGACTTTAATTGCCAATTTCAAAATGTGCTGGTTTAGATTAAGCATGAAACTTCATTATTTTTAACCATCACAATATTGATTGCTGCCTCAGGGAATTTGTGTGTGTGAGAGTTTATAATAGATGCTGAATTATTTTGGAAAAAAAGACACTTACTGTAGCTTTAAAAATATCTCTGATACTGACTGAGCAAGGGAATGTACATATATGCCAATACTTGATAGCTAGTGTGCTGCTATGATTTGGAACCCTAACAATGGTCATAGACTGTAGTTAGCTGTCGTTAGCGTGATGATGATGATGATGAGATGATGTTCTGTCACAGCGTGATGATGATGATGATGATGAGATGATGTTCTGTCACAGCGTGATGATGATGATGATGATGAGATGATGTTCTGTCACAGCGTGATGATGATGATGATGATGAGATGATGTTCTGTCACAGCGTGATGATGATGATGATGATGAGATGATGTTCTGTCACAGCGTGATGATGATGATGATGATGAGATGATGTTCTGTCACAGCGTCATGATGATGATGATGATGAGATGATGTTCTGTCACAGCGTGATGATGATGATGATGATGAGATGATGTTCTGTCACAGCGTGATGATGATGATGATGATGAGATGATGTTCTGTCACAGCGTGATGATGATGATGATGATGAGATGATGTTCTGTCACAGCGTGATGATGATGATGATGATGAGATGATGTTCTGTCACAGCGTGATGATGATGATGATGATGAGATGATGTTCTGTCACAGCGTGATGATGATGATGATGATGAGATGATGTTCTGTCACAGCGTGATGATGATGATGATGAGATGATGTTCTGTCACAGCATGATGATGATGATGATGAGATGATGTTCTGTCACAGCGTGATGATGATGATGATGATGAGATGATGTTCTGTCACAGCGTGATGATGATGATGATGATGATGATGATGATGATGATGATGATGATGATGATGATGATGATGAGATGATGTTCTGTCACAGCACGATACTGTTACTTTGTAACTGTACATGAAACTAGTGTATTTATCCTGCAATATGTCCCAGAAGGCCAACAAATAATCATGAACTTATAGCAGGGGGTGGACTTAAACAGGACATTTTTTGGCATTTCGTTTCCACTGCATCAGATAAGGTGGGCTTCTTACCAGGCATGGGCTCATTGCTAGGTAAATACGGTAATTGTGAAAACTTGGGCTGATAGCAATTTTGCCTTCACCTCCAATCTAATGCTGGTTTCTCAAACCTTCTTAACTTTGAGTTATGATTTCCTTATTAAATGTTTCTGTACCTTGAGTTATGATTTCCTTATTAAATGTTTCTGTACCTTGAGTTATGATATTCATTACAATGAACACTGCTTCCCGTAGTAAAAAAAATAACGTCAGGAAAAATTCTCATTTGAGGTAGTTTGAGAAACTGCAACCTGGATAGATATTAAGTTTTCTTCTGGAATAATGAAGTGAAAATTGTCAGTGGGGCTGAACAGTTCAATAAGCCTGAGGAAGCTTCTCGACTCCCTGTATACTTATTGATTAATCAACTGACAGTAACTTGTGTCTAAATAATTCATCAACAGTATCACTGTTTTATAAGAAACATAAAGAACCTTTAGCGACATGTGAAAACCAAGTGTGATGGGAACATAGTGTGGGGTCTCGAGATGTGTACCGGGGGTAGGTCTTAATATGTCGGAAAGCTCTGATAGTTCTTTGTACCCAATTGGAATGAAGATAACTTTATATTGCAACAGTTTAATTTGGTTTAAAGTGAAGAGCCAACCAAAGTGAAAACCATAATTACCATGGTCACTCTATGGTGAAATATCTGTCGGAGTCACCTTCTACAAAATGGTTCCATGTAAATCATGTCTCATTCACGTTTTACAGAATCAGTTTGTCTGAGAGAGTATTTGGAAACAGAAATGAACCAACATCCACCATACTTGGGATACGATATATAAAGGGCTCTATGGAAGGGTGATGCATACTAAAATTGTATATTTAAAAAAATTAGTTTTTTTATGATTCGTAATATTTGCAAAGGGAGACAAATCAGTAAAGATGGAAGAATTAACATCCCAGGACACCTTTGTCTTAATCTTTCTCTACTTTTTGTCCACTTTGTCTTGTTAAAGGTTTTATACTTGATCGTAGTACAATGTGTTTTGACAATTCCTTCTCAGTGATGTTTTATACAAACGAAATATTCCACCAGTTAGTTCACTTCTCTGTAATACTTGTGTTTATGTGGCTGTGAGAGTTCACTTCTCTCTAATACTTGTGTTTATGTGGCTGTGAGAAAAGGAGGAGCAGGTTTTGTCTTTTTGCCATGAAAGATTCAGCATTGCAAGATAATGTTTTCCCTTACAACTGCAGAAGTTCTTGGTTGATGTCCAAAGTTTTCAAGCTCTGAATCTGAGATTAAGAAGTGTTAGGTAGGTGTGTGTGTGCTATAACACCTAGATCAGGTAGGATGAACACTACAGGTGTGACAGAGTGTGGAGGGCTGCACCAATCTGGTCTGCATGTGTACTGGGGGTGTAGCTACTGAGGAGTGTCACAGACGCTGGAACTTTACACACAATTTACCTGTCTGTTTAGGTTTGTGGGAGGATCAGACACACAATTTACCTGTCTGTTTAGGTTTGTGGGAGGATCAAACACACAATTTACCTGTCTGTTTGGGTTTGTAGGAGGATCAGACACACAATTTACCTGTCTGTTTAGGTTTGTAGGAGGATCAGAAACACAATTTACCTGTCTGTGTAGGTTTTTGTGGGGATCAGACACACAATTTACCTGGGTGTTTGGGTATGTGGGAGGTTCAGACACACAATTTACCTGCCTGTTTGGGTTTGTGGGAGGGTCATGCAGACACACAATTTACCTGCCTGTTTGGGTTTGTGGGAGGGTCATGCAGACACACAATTTACCTGCCTGTTTAGGTTTGTGGGAGGATCAAACTCACAATTTACCTGTCTGTTTAGGTTTGTAGGAGGATCAGAAACACAATTTACCTGTCTGTTTGCGTTTGTGGGAGGATCAGACACACAATTTGCCTGTCTGTTTGCGTTTGTGGGAGGATCAGACACACACTTTACCTGTCTGTTTAGGTTTGTAGGAGGATCAGACACACAATTTGCCTGTCTGTTTGCGTTTGTGGGAGGATCAGACACACAATTTACCTGTCTGTTTGGGTTTGTTCCTAGCAGTGGTAGAACGTTCCCAGCAGTGGTAGAACGTTCCTAGCAGTGGTAGAACATTCCCAGCAGTGGTAGAACGTTCCCAGCAGTGGTAGAACGCTCCAAGCAGTGGTAGAACGTTCCCAGTAATGGTAGAACGTTCCTAGCAGTGGTAGAACGTTCCTAAGCAGCGGTAGAAAGTTCCCAGCAGTGGACAGCTTTATGATTATTTTCTTGTCACCTTTACCTTTGAACTTGTTTTGGTACATTCCGAAAAGATTCTGTGAGATCATTAAGGAACCCCAAACATGAGGTAATGCAGAAGACAGCTTGGTATAAGGAACACTCACACTTGACACCCTAACCTAACAGTCTGCTGGCAGTGACAGTGTAGGGAGTAAGTGTAGGTGGCATTTAGTACTCAGCCATATCATCAGAAACAGCTCTAAAGTACAGGAAGAGTTTTTCTTGATATATTAATTCTTCAGCTGACAATTTTATGGCTGAATCCTATAACTAGAAGTTCAACCCTAGGTCTCGCCCCAAATTGAGTGAAACATCTCCTCTGCCAAAGTCAGAAGAACACAGCTCAAGTTTCATAACTACAACAAAAATAAATCTGATAAAAAGTGTGTGTTCTATACTATAGTTTATACATATTCCAACTTAAGAAGAGGCCTGATTAGGTCTAAAGCTCTTAATTTTAAAACTCAAGTGGTTATAATAACTTTGATCTTTATAGTGTCGTGGTCTCTGGACCATAACAACCTTTTAAAGACTGTACATGAGATAAAAAAATAATTTTATTGCTTTTTTGTAGATGCTGTAATGAAATTGTGGCCCATCTTTCTTAAAATGCTATATTACAAGAGTTAAAGTTAAGAGTTTTTATTCTGATTAACTCCTCATCTATCTGCAAAATTGGAACTAAATGGAAAAATCATGTTTTGAGATTTATCTACTTGTTTACCCCCACTTCTGGAATTGCTAGCCGACACTGAGTATAAGACGGTTACAAATCTTCCAACCTTGAGTTTTGTTCATGTTGCAGACATAAAGCTGATACAGTGTCAGGAAATAAACTAGAGACCAGCAGTTCAATGGTTAAAACTAGCTAGTGTATAGAGTTATGGCTACAGCAGATTGTACATGTTGTACAGGTCGAGGTACATAGGGAGGAGGAGCCCTGATTTATGGGCCCAGCCAGAATTGTGTTGTCTGGTGCATGTTGTGGCTGCTGTATAATTTAGCTTTTCTGTTGTCTCCCTCCTCCTCCCCTTCTCCTTCCCTATTGAGTGTCCCTCTACAGTCTGTCCTTCTCCCTGTCCCTTGCTCCCCCCCCCCCATTCGCTGTCCCCTTCTTTGCCCATCCCCCTACCCTTACACCCCACTTCCTTGTCCCTCTTTCCTTATCTCTTTGTCCTGCTTTCTCTCTGCTCTTGTTCCCCTCCGTCTTCTGCTCCAATCACACCTCCTTCTTATCACTTTGTCCATTTACATCCCCATCCAATAGTGTCTCCTAAACTACCCCCTCCCCATCCAATAGTGTCTCCTAAACTACCCCCTCCCCATCCAATAGTGTCTCCTAAACTACCCC
>NW_018404188.1:87232-103546 GCF_002113885.1 Mizuhopecten yessoensis
CAGGATATTAGGAGGGATGGGGCAGGAGATAGGGGGAAAGGGGCAGGAGTTAGGGGATGGGGCAGGAGATAGGGGGAATGGGGCAGGAGATTAGGGGGACTGGAGCAGGAGATAGGGGATGGGGCAGGAGATTAGGAGGGATGGGGCAGGAGATAGGGGGAAGGTGCAGGAGATTAGGGGGGATCGGGCAGGAGATAGGGGAAGGGGCAGGATATCGGGGAATAACCGTTTCACCTTACAGTACTGTTTCACCTTACAGTACTGTACTATCTTACAGAGCTGTTTCACTTTACAGTACTGTTTCACCTTATAGTACTTTTTCACCTTACAGTACTGTTTCACCTTACCGTGTTGTTTCACTTTACAGTGTTGTTTCACCTTACAGTACTGTTTCACCTTACAGTACTATTACACCTTACAATACTGTTTCACCTTACCCTGTTGTTTTACCTTACAGTACCGTTTCACCTTACAGTACTGTTTCACCTTACAGTACTGTTTCACCTTACAGTGCTATTTCATCTTACAGTACTGTTTCACCTTACCGTGCTGTTTCACCTTACAGTACTGTTTCACCTTACAGTACTGTTTCACATTACAGTACTGTTTCACTTTACAGTGCTGTTTCACCTTACAGTACTGTTTCACCCTACAGTGTTGTTTCACCTTACAGTATTGTTTCACCTTGCAGTGTTGTTTCACCCTATAGTATTGTTTCACCTTACAGTGTTGTTTCACCTTACAGTACTGTTTCACCTTACAGTACTGTTTTACATTACAGGGTTGTTTCACCTTACAGTGTTGTTTCACTTTACAGTGTTGTTTCACATTACAGTACTGTTTCACCTTACAGTGCTGTTTCACCTTACAGTACTGTTTCACCTTACAGTACTGTTTCACCTTACAGTGTTGTTTCACTTTGCAGTGTTGTTTCACATTACAGTACTGTTTCACCTAACAGTGCTGTTTCACCTTACAGTACTGTTTCACCTTACAGTGTTGTTTCACCTTTCAGTACTGTTTTACATTACAGTGTTGTTTCACCTTACAGTACTGTTTCACATTACAGTACTGTTTCACTTTACAGTGCTGTTTCACCTTACAGTACTGTTTCACCTTACAGTGTTGTTTCACCTTACAGTACTGTTTTACATTACAGGGCTGTTTCACCACCTTACAGTGTTGTTTCACTTTACAGTGTTGTTTCACCTTACAGTACTGTTTTGCATTACAGGGCTGTTTCACCACCTTACAGTGTTGTTTCACTTTACAGTGTCGTTTCACCTTACAGTACTGTTTCACCTTACCGTGTTGTTTCACAATTCAGTATTGTTTAACCTTACAGTATTGTTTCACCTTACGTACTGTTACAACTTACAGTACTGTTTCACCTTACAGTGTTGTTTCACTTTTCAGTACTGTTTTACATTACAGTGTTGTTTCACATTACCGTGTTGTTTCACCATTCAGTATTGTTTCCCCTTACAGTACTGTTTCACCTTACAGTGTTGTCTCACCTTACAGTACTGTTTTACATTACAGTGTTGTTTCACCTTACCGTGTTGTTTTACCATTCAGTATTGTTTAACCTTACAGTACTGTTTCACCTTACCGTGTTGTTTCACCATTCAGTATTGTTTAACCTTTCAGTATTGTTTCACCTTACAGTATTGTTTCACCATTCAGTATTGTTTAACCTTACAGTATTGTTTCACCTTACAGTATTGTTTCACCATTCAGTATTGTTTCACCTTACAGTACTGTTTCACCTTACCGTGTTTTTTCACCATTCAGTATTGTTTAACCTTACAGTATTGTTTCACCTTACAGTATTGTTTCACCTTATGTACTGTTTCACCTTACAGTTTTGTTTCACATTACAGCACTGTTTCACCTTACAGTGTTGTTTCACATGACAGTGTTGTTTCACCTTACAGTGTTGTTTCACCTTACAGTACTGTTTCACCTTACAGTACTGTTTCACCTTACAGTGTTGTTTCACATTTCAGTACTGTTTCACCTTACAGTGTTGTTTCACATTTCAGTACTGTGTCACATTACAGTGCTGTTTCACCATTCAGTATTGTTTAACCTTACAGTATTGTTTCACCTTACAGTATTGTTTCACCCTGCGTACTGTTTCACCTTACAGTGTTGTTTTTGAAAACCTATGAAGTTTTTAGTATGACAAAAAGAAATATTTGCACAGTATCCTGAAATTCCAGTCATCAAAATTAGTGTTTAGAGCCTGAGATGGGTAGGTTTGGCCGAGTGACTTTGGCCTCCATCAGCTCTTTATGGTGTTTACTGGATGGATGACCGACTTGTACAGTAACTAGTGCTGATACTGGTATAATAGAAACAAGACTTTACTCAGCTTTATAGCACCATCATTAATGTACCACACTTTGTAGGCAGCATACTTTGAATCATGTAGCAGATATTTGCTGTAATGATAAGTTGTATATATAGTTCAAGGCAGGGTGTGGGGGTGGACTAGCTTTCAGCAGATATTTTCTGATAGAGATTTCTAAGTTAATCTTGGAAATGATCTAATAGTATTTGTGGATGTGTGCTGGGTTGGATGAGGTTGTGTAACGGACGTGATGCCCATCGGCAGCTGTGTAACAATCACAGACAAAAGTCGGAGAGACATCATCCACACAACCCAAATCCTGAGTATTTACACAGATGTAAGAACTCTTCATTTTTAATTTACACAGCTTCCATCCTTAAACGAAAAGGCCTTAAACTCTTGGTAGTGTGGGATATCCAGAGAAGGCCTTACACTCCTGGTAATGTGGGATATCAATTTTAATGAATGTAATAAAATAAAAATAATTTTAGTTTCCAGCCCAATAAAAATATTATCAAGATGAAAACAGGAGGCTATTACTTGGGTTGGTAATAGTGCCCATATGGCTTTGTAGTGTTGCAGTAATAAGTTTGGGTACCAGACACATCATATGTATATAGGGACACAGTGTTATAAAGCTAATAGACTCAACAGTCCACATTCACAGACCTCTATCTAATATGTACCAGATGCTTCATATTTCTATAGTGGGGAAAGCATTTTGCAATTTCATGAAATCTGATAGGTTTCTCGCAGAGATTTTGAAGAAAAAAAATTCTGTTGGATTTTAATTACGTGGGAGTTTGGAGATGGTGTCTAACTTTATGTAAGTACAGAGAGGCTTGTTCTGATGTCATTGTGGGGGTTATATAGCTAGACATTGCTAACTTGCTTCAGACTTCAGAATTGTGTTATTGTTGTATGGTCTGCTATTCTGATGTCATTGTGAGGGTTATATAGCTAGACATTGTAGACTTCAGAGATGTGTTATTGTTGTACGGTCTGCTATTCTGATGTCATTGTGAGGTTTATATAGCTAGACACTGTAGACTTCTAATAGACTTCAGAGATGTGTTATTGTTGTACGGTCTGCTAATCTGATGCCATTGTGAGGTTTATATAGCTAGACATTGTAGACTTCAGAGATGTGTCATTGTTGTACGGTCTGCTATTCTGATGTCATTGTGAGGTTTATATAGATAGACATTGTTAACTTCTAATAGACTTCAGAAATGTGTTATTGTTGTACAGTCTGCTATTCTGATGTCATTGTGAGGTTTATATAGTTAGACATTGTTAACTTCTAATAGACTTCAGAGATGTGTTATTGTTGTACGGTCTGCTATTCTGATGTCATTGTGAGGTTTATATAGCTAGACATTGTTAACTTCTAATAGACTTCAGAGATGTGATATTGCTGTACGGTCTGCTCTTCTGATGTCATTGTGAGGTTTATATAGCTAGACATTGTAGACTTCAGAGATGTGTTATTGTTGTACGGTCTGCTATTCTGATGTCATTGTGAGGTTTATATAGCTAGACATTGTAGACTTCAGAGATGTGTTATTGTTGTACGGTCTGCTATTCTGATGTCATTGTGAGGTTTATATAGCTAGACATTGTAGACTTCAGAGATGTGTTATTGTTGTACGGTCTGCTATTCTGATGTCATTGTGAGGTTTATATAGCTAGACATTGTAGACTTCAGAGATGTGTTATTGTTGTACGGTCTGCTATTCTGATGTCATTGTGAGGTTTATATAGCTAGACATTGTAGACTTCAGAGATGTGTTATTGTTGTACGGTCTGCTATTCTGATGTCATTGTGAGGTTTATATAGCTAGACATTGTAGACTTCAGAGATGTGTTATTGTTGTACGGTCTGCTATTCTGATGTCATTGTGAGGTTTATATAGCTAGACATTGTAGACTTCAGAGATGTGTTATTGTTGTACGGTCTGCTATTCTGATGTCATTGTGAGGTTTATATAGCTAGACATTGTAGACTTCAGAGATGTGTTATTGTTGTACGGTCTGCTATTCTGATGTCATTGTGAGGTTTATATAGCTAGACATTGTAGACTTCAGAGATGTGTTATTGTTGTACGGTCTGCTATTCTGATGTCATTGTGAGGTTTATATAGCTAGACATTGTAGACTTCAGAGATGTGTTATTGTTGTACGGTCTGCTATTCTGATGTCATTGTGAGGTTTATATAGCTAGACATTGTAGACTTCAGAGATGTGTTATTGTTGTACGGTCTGCTATTCTGATGTCATTGTGAGGTTTATATAGCTAGACATTGTAGACTTCAGAGATGTGTTATTGTTGTACGGTCTGCTATTCTGATGTCATTGTGAGGTTTATATAGCTAGACATTGTAGACTTCAGAGATGTGTTATTGTTGTACGGTCTGCTATTCTGATGTCATTGTGAGGTTTATATAGCTAGACATTGTAGACTTCAGAGATGTGTTATTGTTGTACGGTCTGCTATTCTGATGTCATTGTGAGGTTTATATAGCTAGACATTGTAGACTTCAGAGATGTGTTATTGTTGTACGGTCTGCTATTCTGATGTCATTGTGAGGTTTATATAGCTAGACATTGTAGACTTCAGAGATGTGTTATTGTTTTACGGTCTGCTATTCTGATGTCATTGTGATTTTTATATAGCTAGACATAAATAGCTCTCCTGCATCTGCGTCCGTCCGTCCGCAGCCGTCAACTTTTCCTTTATACTACTTCTTCTGAAGAACGGACAGGCCTAGAGTCATGATATATTGTTGTACGGTCTGCTAATCTGATGCCATTGTGAGGTTTATATAGCTGGACATTGTAGCCTTCAGAGATGTGTTATTGTTGGACGATCTGCTATTCTGATGTCATTGTGATTTTTATATAGCTAGACATAAATGGCTCACCTGCATCTGCGTCCGTCCGTCATCAGCCGTCAACTTTTCCTTTATACTACTTCTTCTGAAGAACGGACAGGCCTAGAGTCATGATATATTGTTGTACGGTCTGCTAATCTGATGCCATTGTGAGGTTTATATAGCTATATAGACATTGTAGACTTAAGAGATGTGTTATTGTTGTATGATCTGCTATTCTGATGTCATTGTGCGGTTTATATAGCTAGACATTGGATACTTCAGAGATGTGTTATTGTTTTACGGTCTGCTATTCTGATGTCATTGTGAGCTTTATATAACTATAGAGACATTGTAGACTTCAGAGATGTGTTATTGTTGGACGATCTGCTATTCTGATGTCATTGTGCGGTTTATATAGCTAGACATTGCAGACTTCAGAGATGTGTTATTGTTTTACGGTCTGCTATTCTGATGTCATTGTGATTTTTATATAGCTAGACATAAATAGCTCTCCTGCATCTGCGTCCGTCCGTCATCAGCCGTCAACTTTTCCTTTATACTACTTCTTCTGAAGAACGGACAATTGTAGCCTTCAGAGATGTGTTATTGTTGTGCGGTCTGCTATTCTGATGTCATTGTGAGGTTTAGATAGCTAGACATTGTTAACTTCTAATAGACTTCAGCGATGTGTTATTGTTGTGCGGTCTGCTATTCTGATGTCATTGTGCGGTTTATATAGCTAGACATTGGATACTTCAGAGATGTGTTATTGTTTTACGGTCTGCTATTCTGATGTCATTGTGATTTTTATATAGCTAGACATAAATGGCTCACCTGCATCTGCGTCCGTCCGTCCGCAGCCGTCAACTTTTCCTTTAAACAACTTCTTCTGAAGAACGGACAATTGTAGCCTTCAGAGATGTGTTATTGTTTTACGGTCTGCTATTCTGATGTCATTGTGAGGTTTATATAGCTAGACATAAATAGCTCACCTGCATCTGCGTCCGTCCGTCCTCAGCCGTCAACTTTTCCTTTAAACAACTTCTTCTGAAGAACGGACAGGCCTAGAGTCATGATATTTGGCTGAGAGAATTGTTGGTAGGATCCCGATAAAGTTTGAGAACTAAAATGACCTTGACCTACTCTCAAGAATTAAAAGGTATAGAATCTTTATATTTGGCTGATGGCTTCCTGGGATGGAGCCCAACAAAGTCTGAGAATGAAAATTAGTTAAACCTACTTTCAAGGTCACAGGGGTCAAATATGTCAAATGCTTCAAACGACTTCTTCTGAAGAATTGAAAGGTATAGAATCTTAATATTTGACTGGTGGCTTCCTTGGATAGAGCCCGACAGAGTTTGAAAACAAAAATGACCTTGACCTTCTTTCAAGGTCACAGGGGTCAAATATGTCAAAAACTTCAAATGACTTCTTCTGAAGAACTGAAAGGTATAGAATCTCTATATTTGGCTTGTAGCTTCCTAGGAAAGAGCCCAACAAAGTTTGAGAATGAAAATGACCTTGACCTACTTTTAAGGTCACATGAGGCAGACATGTCAAACACTTTAAACGACTTCTGAAGAACTGGAAGTTATAAAATCTTAATATTTGGCAGGTGGCTTCCTGGGAAAGAGCCAAACAAAGTTTGCGAATGAAAATGACCTTGACCTACTTTCAAGGTCACAGCATTCAAATATGTCAAACAGTTCAAACAGCTTCTTCTGAAGAATTAAAAGGCATAAAATTATAATATTTGGCTGGTGACTTCCTGGGATAGAGCTCACCAAAGTTTGCAAATGAAAATGACCTCAACCTACTTTAGAGGTCACAGAGGTCAACAACATTTTAATGGATTTGTTCTTGAGAACTAAAAGGAATGGATTCATAAGATTTGGCTGGTAGCTTTTTGGAATAGAGCTAACCAATTTGAGAAGGAAAATGACATTGACCTACTTACAAGATAACAGGGAAAAATATGTCTATCAACTTCTGAAGAAGAATCAAAAAGCATAGAATCTTATAATAATATTTTGTTGGTAGTTTCAACAGATGGAGCCAACAAAGTTTGCGAGGGAAATATTTTTAGTGCAATATAATATTTAATGAGAATATTTTGCTATGACTGCATAAATATTCAGGTGAGCGATACAGGCCCTCTTGGGCCTCTTGTTGCAGTTTATTATTTAATTTCTATAATAGTTAATAGTATAGTGTAATTGTAATGTTGTCATCGTTGTTCATGATACAATATATGTATCATCATATTTAATCGGATAGTGTATTTAAGTTATGATACCATGTGTTTCTTTATACAATGTTGGCGAGGCAGCATATTTTCATGTACAAGGTCCTCAAGCTTATCCTGTGATAAAATGTTTGCCACCATATGTCATGTCATACCGATATGTCTGCCATTGCTCTGCTAATACAACTGTAGAACTGTAGGATTATTACCTATCTTCACACTGCTAATGACTGACACTGACAACCAGTTATCAGATATCAGAATATCACCAACGATATCACAACGATGCTGCTAAATTAATATCTGACATTATTGGGTTAGCCCCTTCATAAAGAAATACAGTACAAAATACGTTTTGGATATCAGTATATTGTTATGCAATCATAGAACTGCAAGACCGACATTGCCCAGTACCCAAGGGGTGATACACTTGATGTATGAATCAAAATATGTATGCCCTTCTGGTATATGACAAGCCAAGAATTGCATGTGTGAAGATTGTAAAACCCAGACCGCTAAAGAACTGACATAGATTGTATCAATGTATATATAGGACTTATTGACAGTATGTAGGAGTAGAGCACAGAACCTCGCCCACAGAACCTCAACCTCACCTACAGAACCTCGCCCACAGAACCTCGCCCACAGAACCTCAACCTCGCCCACAGAACCTCGCCCACAGAACCTCAACCTCGCCCACAGAACCTTGCCCACAGAACCTCAACCTTGCCCACAGAACCTCAACCTCACCCACAGAACCTCGCCCACAGAACCTCAACCTCGCCCACAGAACCTCGCCCACAGAACCTCAACCTCGCCCACAGAACCTCAACCTTGCCCACAGAACCTCGCCCACAAAACCTTGCTCACAGAACCTCGCCCACAGAACCTCAACCTCGCCCACAGAATCTCAACCTTGCCCACAGAACCTTGCCCACAGAACCTCGCCCACAGAACCTTGCCCACAGAATACTCTACACTGAATCATTCTACACATGGCTGCACTTTTTATTTTTATTTCTTTTAAACGATCTCAAATACTGTAGATGTTCGCAAAAGCTGATGGAAATTATATATAGGTCTTATTTTTTGACTTTTAAATGTAATATTAGTTTATAATAGAGTTTTATGTTCTGGTGTTAGTTTAGACTTTAATATACATTTTCAATGTGTAGTGATTAGGGCACCTATATAGTTTAATGTTAACTTCTGTTTACACGTAACTATATATATTTAAGTATGTACAATCTCGCAAAAAAGTAAAATCGGGTTTATTTTTGGCTAGAAATTTATAGATAAGTTGTACATGTTTTTGGGGAGATAAATAACATCTGGCAGAATGTTATACATGTATACTGAAATCTGGTCTTGTATAAACAGAGTTATGGCCCTTTGTTTACCATAAATCACTTTGTTCAGATCTAGAGCTTACCTTATATACTTTGTCACCTACAATTGCCAAACTTTGTACGTGATACTTTGCTTTGTTCTAGTATCTGCAGTAGCCAATACCCTGTCATGGATTATATTAATTACTTCGGTATATATACTAACATTTTTCCTTATGCTCACTTTTAGACCCTCAAAATTTCTATACATGTAGGTATATTTTTTACATGAATTTTATTTTTAGCTCACCTGGCCAGAAGGGCCCTTCAAAACTTATTGCAGTACATGATCTTTACTGCATAATAGCAATATTTCCTTGTTGACATATTTCTACAAACTTAAGTTATTTCCTTATGATCATTTTAAATTTGGATGCCCTTGACATCTGTGTTTTTCATTTTCAACTTGCACAACATCCGGTATCCTCCTTGTTTAATTATACAACTGTACAGGGCGTCCCAGCTCTGTCTTTGAGCTTCTAGGCAGTCGTGATGCTGATGCATTGTGAATGCATGCAGATACAGTAATTCTTAGTTCAGGGATAAATAATATTTACTAAAATTGACATGCAATATTTTTCTCTTAAATCAATATATAAGATGAAGACAGGTGCTTTCAGTTGTGGGAGACACTGCTGTACTGGTTTTGGGAAACTTGAAATGGATTTCATGTCCCTTTGTTTGTGGCTGTAGAACAGTGAGTGGTGCCTGGGTGTGGCTGTAGAAGAGTGAGTGGAGCCTGGTTGTGGCTGTCGAACAGGGAGGGGTGCCTGGTTGTGGATTTCATATCCCTTTGTTTGTGGCTGTAGAACAGTGAGTGGTGCCTGGTTGTGGATTTCATGTGTCTTTGTTTGTGGCTGTAGAACAGTGAGTGGTGCCTGGTTGTGGATTTCATAAGCCTTTGTTTGTGGCTGTAGAAAAGTGAGGGGTGCCTGGTTGTGGCTGTAGAGCAGTGAGTGGTGCCTGGTTGTGGATTTGATGTCCCTTTGTTTGTGGCTGTGGAACAGTGAGTGGTGCCTGGTTTTGGATTTCATGTCCCTTTGTTTGTGGCTGTATAACAGTGAGCGGTGCCTGGTTGTGGGTTTCATGTCCCTTTGTTTGTGGGTGTAGAACAGTGAGTGGTGCCTGGTTGTGGCGGTGGGACTGTGAGTGGTGCCTGGGTGTGGCTGTAGAACAGTGAGTGGTGCCTGGTTGTGGCTGTAGAACAGTGAGTGGTGCCTGGTTGTGGAGAAGTAATTACCAGTGTCCATGTCGTCAGGGGATGATTGCATTGGAAAGGATCATTTCTACAACTTATAGGTATTTCAAAACATGGAAAGATTAAAACATACTAATGTGTTTTTCTAAAGGATAATTTCAAATCATGATGGAATTTGATTAATCTGTATGTATTTGAGAATTATTGTATGAATGAATATGTACTTGCATATTTGCTGTTATCCATGCACATGCATTACACACGAAGATTATACAATTACAGTTTGGTAATTTTCAAAGATGGAGGATTAAAAGTTAACCATATACTTATGTGTATTTAGCCGGTTACAGCACTAATGCACATGTATTGCATGTCCATGTTATAGAGGGGCATTCTTAGCCCGACAGTGTTCCCCAGTGAAGTACACTCCCGACAGTGTTCCCCAGTGTAGTACACCTGACAGTGTTCCCCAGTGTAGTACACTCGGCAGTGTTCCCCAGTGTAGTACACTCGACAGTGTTCCCCAGTGTAGTACACTCAACAGTGTTCCCCAGTGTAGTACACTCACGACAGTGTTTCCCAGTGTAGTACACTCAACAGTGTTCCCCAGTGTAGTACACTCACGACAGTGTTCCCCAGTGTAGTACACTCACGACAGTGTTTCCCAGTGTAGTACACTCGACAGTGTTCCCGAGTGTAGTACACTCGACAGTGTTCCCCAGTGTAGTACACTCAACATTGTTCCCCAGTGTAGTACACTCACAACCGTGTTTCCCAGTGTAGTACACTCGACAGAGTTCCCCAGTGTAGTACACTCACGACAGTGTTTCCTAGTGGTGTACACGCGACAGTGTTCCCAAGTGTAGTACACTCGCCAGTGTTCCCAAGTGTAGTACACTCGCCAGTGTTCCCCCGTGTAGTACACTCAACAGAGTTCCCCAGTGTAGTACACTCACGAGAGTGTTTCCTAGTGGTGCACACTCGACAGTGTTCCCAAGTGTAGTTCGCTCGACAGTGTTCCCCAGTGTAGTACTCCCGACAGTGTTCCCCAGTGTAGTAGACTCGCCAGTGTTCCCAAGTGTAGTACACTCGACAGTGTTCCCCAGTGTAGTACACTCACGACAGTGTTTCCTAGTGGTGTACACTCGACAGTGTTCCCAAGTGTAGTACACTCGACAGTGTTCCCCAGTGTAGTACACCCGACAGTGTTCCCCAGTGTAGTACACTCGCCAGTGTTCCCAAGTGTAGTACACTCGACAGTGTTTCCCAGTATAGTACACTTGACAGTGTTCCCAAGTGTAGTACACTCGACAGTGTTCCCCAGAGTATTACACTCGACAGTGTCCCCAGTGTAGTACGCCCGACAGTGCATGTTCCCCAGTGTACTACACTGGTGAACACTGTCGTGTGTCCTTCACTGGGGAACACTGGCGTGTGTACTTCACTGGGGAGCACTGCCGGGTGTACTACACTGGGTAACACTGTCGAGTGTGCTACACTGGGGAACACGGTCGAGTGTACTACACCGGGGAACACTGTCGGGTGAACTACACTGGGGAACTCTGTCGCGAGTGTACTACCCTGGGGAACATGCACTGGCGGGTGCTCTACACTGGGGCACACTGTCGAGTGTATTACACTCGCGACAGCGTTCCCCAGTGAAGTACACACGACAGTGTTCCCCAGTGTAGTACACTCGCGACAGCGTTCCCCAGTGAAGTACACACGACAGTGTTCCCCAGTGTAGTACACCCGACAGTGCATGTTCCCCAGTGTAGTACACTCGACAGTGTTCCCCAGTGTAGTTCACCCGACAGTGTTCCCCAGTGTAGTACACTCGCCAGTGTTCCCAAGTGTAGTACACTCACCAGTGTTTCCAAGTGTAGTACACTCGACAGTGTTCCCAAGTTTAGTACAATCGACAGTGTTCCCCAGTGTAGTACACTCGACAGTGTCCCCAGTGTAGTACACTCACGACAGTGTTCCCCAGTGTAGAACACTCGACAGTGTTCCCCAATGTAGAACACTCGACAGTGTTCCCCAGTGTAGTACACTCGACAGTGTTTCCCAGAGTAGTACACTCGACAGTGTTCCCTGTACTGGGGAACACTGCCGTGACTGTACTACACTGGGGAACCCTGTCGTGAGTGTACTCCACTGGGGACACTGTCGAGTGGACTACACTGGGGAACACTGTCGAGTCTACTACACTGGGGAACACTGTCGTGTGTACTACACTCGACAGTGTTCCCCAGTGTAGTACAGTCACGGCAGTGTTCCCCAGTGTAGTACACTCGACAGTGTTCCCCAGTACAGGGAGGTAGGGTGTTTCCACGGTGTGTGTAACCTCAGGATCGGGGCCTGTTACAGCGAGGTGATCCAGGCTTGAGTCTCTCCTCCCTACAACTGTAGGTCTGTTGTGTTGTTGTTGTTACACAGAGTACAGGAAGGTGGGGTGTTTCCACTGTGTGTGTAACCTCAGGATCAGGGCCTGTTACAGCGAGGTGATCCAGGCTTGAGTCTCCTCCCTTCAACTGTAGATCTGTTGTGTTGTTGTTGTTACACAGAGTACAGGGAGGTGGGGTGTTTCCACGGTGTGTGTAACCTCAGAATCAGGGCCTGTTGCAGCGAGGTGATCCAGGCTTGAGTCTCGCCTCCCTACAACTGTAGGTCTGTTGTGTTGTTGTTACACAGAGCACAGGGAGGTGGGGTGTTTACACGGTGTGTGTAACCTCAGGGCCTGATACAGCGTGAGCCAGGCTTGAGTCTCTCCTCCTTACAACTGTGTAGGTCTGTTGTGTTGTTGTTGTTACACAGAGTACAGGGAGGTGGGGTGTTTCCACGTTGTGTGTAACCTCAGGATCGGGGCCTGTTGCAGCGAGGTGATCCAGGCTTGAGTCTCTCCTCCCTACAACTGTAGGTCTGTTGTGTTGTTGTTACACAGAGTACAGGGAGGTGGGGTGTTTACACTGTGTGCGTAACCTCAGGATCGGGGCCTGTTGCAGCGAGGTGATCCAGGCTTGAGTCTCTCCTCCCTACAACTGTAGATCTGTTGTGTTGTTGTTGTTACACGGAGTACAGGGAGGTGAAGCCAGTATTACAGTCATGAATTATTCTGTTTGTTTGTGAGAAGCAGTTATGTAAAATGTGTTTCAGAAGCTGACTTTAGTCTGTGGTTGTAGCTGTGATGTACTTGAGCCTCTGTGTTGGGACTAGTACTGCTTGGGTTGTTGTTCCAGGGACTTGGCTGGGGTAGTGCTAATATTTTCACCATCTGTCTTTCCACCCTCCTCTCTATTTTCCCACTATCATCATTTCTAACAGCCTTACCTCTCTTAAACTCCTGGGGCTTCCCCTCTCACAACATTTTATCTACATGCCTATCTAACTTTACCCTTTTATACCTCCTTTAGTTACTCTAACCACTATTAGAATGCTCCCCTTATTTACCCTAGTATCGGAAGGGTGGAGAAAGGGGGCAAAGAGTTTGGTTATAGCATCCATCTGTAAGCTCCGGGGTTAGAATGCAGGTCAGTCTGCCCACTTAGCCACCCAACCTGCGTTACATTTCCACTTCCAAGCAATTGTGATAATTATGATACATAGATCTGAAAAGTAATTATTCATTAGAAGGTAATTACTCATTTGAAAGTAATTTATGAAAGAAAACAGTGGTTACTTCTATTGGACAAGCTACTGAATGTCAGCATTCCATACATTACCAGAGGTGCTGTCTCATCAACAAACAATTAACTATTACAAACACAGGATCAATCAAATGTTTCTGATCTGATGAAAAGGACATGTAATTAAGCTTTTACATGTTTGTTTAATAAAAAAAAGTCACTGTAACCTTAGGGTGTTAAATTTCACAGATATTTTCTGGGGACCATGCAGCATGCAGGTGTACTAAGACATTCCTGTACTGTGTGTACTGTACCAGCTGATGTGTTTTGATGAACATTTAATGAGGTTTTGATAAGGCTACTGACTTCTATCAGTCAGAGTAAGACACTTGATGTGGCTTTAATTAATGGACTGAAAATGTTCCAGAATTTAACACAGATGGTTAACATCCCCTCGGAGAAGTCACCTCCCACTCTAATAGATCATTAGTTCTGTCTTAATTTTCTTGTGAGTCTCCATGTGTGAAGCTTAAAGCTCAGGATATTTGATGTTCAAAGCACCATCAGAATTAGTGTTATAATTAAACTGTAACTATGAGTTTTATTTTTGATGTAAAGTTGACCAGGATCCTGAGTTCATTCATTAGGTAATGTTAAGTCAATATTTCAAAATACCATCCTAGAAATTCCTGTTGTACATTCCCGGTACCCCTGAAATATGTCACGAACCCTGAATAATAAAAAAAATAACAAAAAAATAATAAAAAATAAAAATTGTAATTTTTCGCCGACGTAGAAATATGAGTGTTATATATATATATATTATATATAGTACCAAAACATGTACATCTTATATTTGTTTTTAATACATTTTTTGTAATTTTGAAAACAACGGGACAATGAACTGAGCTCAACCAAATTTTCTTCCTGTCCTGATATATATGCCAAGCTAAACTGGCTACCAGCCACTGAGTTTTGTGACAAACTAACTACATCCTTCTGTTGGTTTATCTCCCCTTAGTTTGAAACTCAGAATCAGACATTTAAGTGTTCAAAAATCATTGCAGTCTCAATTTTCTCTGTATTCTAGAGACTGGGCCAGTCAAATTTCAAGTCAACAACATATGGACCTAAAGTGAGTTTAGTAAGGTATTCGTTTAGCTCTGGTGTTAGACTGGGTGTGTGTGTCTGTAGGATCAACAGGTCACATCGTTATATAGTTATACTGAAGGTTATTGTATAATTTCCGTCTGTTATTTCTGTACGCAGTCCAAGTTTTACTGCAGACAAAACCTGTTAAATTGTGTATCAATACAGAAAGTTATATATTAACACATGGATGCTGTTATGTCTAGCATGTTGGTTTTTTTTTTATAAGTTTTTTGGGATTGTTAAAGATCAACCTATCTATATTCCAGACAGTACTAATAGAAACTGTATTATAATCTTTATTATTCTCATTAAAAATTCTGGAAGAAATTGAGATATTCCGCCCAACCCTACTGTTCATTGTTTACTAGTTGTTGACCCAAACATAGATATTAAAATAAAAATAAAAATAAATTAAAATGTACTGGAAACCAACAAAAGGCGTCTATTAAAAATCTCCTATTTAAATCATGTTGCCTGGTATTGTAACAGAGGTCATTGTTTGTTCTATTATGTCTCTGCCAGAGGTCGAATCCGGGACGTCTGGCTTACCAGTCTCACAGTGAATGAACCGAAGGGACATTTTGATAAGTCAGTAGGAATTTGAAGCGACTAGTATTTTACCAGTAAAACAGGATTGTGAATATGGTTGTGATACAGGACTCTATCAGTAGTTTCAATGTACTGGTACTGGGCTGTTTCACCGACTGACCTACTCTAAAGCCTGAATCTAAAACTCAGATTTTTTGTAGGTTGTCGTAACAGTAATAGAACTTTACAATAGGATAACAGGGACACACTCAGGGGCCTGTCCCAACACAGTACAATAGGATAACAGGGACACTCTCAAGGTCCTGTCCCAACACAGTACAATAGAACTTTACAATAGGATAACAGGGACACTCTCAAGGTCCTGTCCCAACAAAGTACAATAGGATAACAGGGACACACTCAAGGACCTGTCCCAACACAGTACACTAGAACTTTACAATAGGATAACAGGGACACTCTCAAGTTCCTGTCCCAACAAAGTACAATAGGATAACAGGGACACACTCCAGGGCATGTCCCAACACAGTACAATAGGATAACAGGGACCCTCTCAAGGTCCTGTCCCAACACAGTACTATAGAACTTTACAATAGGATAACAGGGACACACTCAAGGACCTGTCCCAACACAGTACAATAGGATAACAGGGACACACTCCAGGGCCTGTCCCAACACAGTACAATAGGATAACAGGGACACACTCCAGGGCCTGTCCCAACACAGTACAATAGGATAACAGGGACACACTCAAGGACCTGTCCCAACACAGTACACTATAACTTTACAATAGGATAACAGAGACACACTCAAGGACCTGTCCCAACACAGTACAATAGAATAACAGGGACACACTCAAGGGCCTGTCCCAACACAGTACAATAGGATAACAGGGACACACTCAAGGGCCTGTCCCAACACAGTACA
>NW_018404188.1:106401-114330 GCF_002113885.1 Mizuhopecten yessoensis
CCTGTCCCAACACAGTACACTATATAACAGGGACACACTCCAGGACCTGTCCCAACACAGTACACTATATAACAGGGACACACTCCAGGTCCTGTCCCAATACAGTACAATAACCTGAATTGTTAACAAACAAACAAGTTTTGTCAATGGTCCAATGATTAACAATTATAATTAATATTGTTATTTTGCTTACAGGGAAGTTTGCTGTTGAATGAAGTAGACTTGTTTCCTTTTGTATTACCTGCCTGTAGACTAAGTATAGCTCTGTTTCATCGGTCCTGTTAGATAGCAGCAGTGACATTTGATATTTTGGGTAGTCATTTTCTCATTGAGGAAGAAATTGTTTGGCATGTATCAGAACAATTTGCTGCCAGATCTAAACAGCAGTTATATTAATTAACCTACATTGGTATAGACTTTGTATATAGTTTATGATGATGTAGCTAGCCTACCGACTTCCACACACACACGGACATTATTTGTTTTTTTTCTGTGTTTTTACAGGAACTGAATCATAGCGTGAGTGTGGATTGTAGTGGCGGAAGTCCCAGCACGGAGGTTCTTTGTGTGTAAACCCTTCATACATTTACTTGTTTACTGAGTCTCTAGTCGGGAACTGCTTCGGGAGAGTCTGAGGACCGGTACGCTCGACAGGACAGACATATCCCGGACAGCGTTCATCCAAACATCGAGTTATATGTCCGGTCATCACACATAGACCTGATCGTATTGAGGCCCCGAAGTATCCACTCAGGATAGACGGACATTGTGTAATGAGGATAGACGGAGACTGTGTACCGAGGATAGACGGAGACTGTGTACCGAGGATAGACGGAGACTGTGTACCGAGGATAGAAGAGACTGTGTACTGAAATGTTCAAGGTCTGCTAATTGAACTTATCAACTTAAAGTTCCTCATTCAGCATTTAAAAACCTTTGAAATTGTAGATAAGTGATTTGTGATTAATGGAAAAAAAAAAAAGTTAGTGAGAGACTGTGATATTAGTTATGTAAGAGTGGGAATACTATTGATAAGCTGGATGCAGTGTCAAGGATAATCTTTGTTGATAAAGTATTGGACACAGGAAACGTACATCTACAGGGCAATGACCTCGTACTGGAAATCCTGATTTTAAATCTACTGTGTATGACTGGATTGTAAATCTACAGTGAATGCCTCTTATATTGGACAACATGATCTCCAGGGTGATGGTTTCTTCTACCCGATTTGTACACCTAGAGGGCAACCACCTCTTGTATTGGAAACCCCGATTATAAATCACCGTGACCGATTGTAAATCTAAGGAAACCAAGATCTACAGCCATCAGGATCTAAGATCTACAGCCATCAGGATCTAAGATCTATAGCCACCAGGATTTAAGATCTACAGCCACCAGGATCTAAGATCTACAGCCACCAGGATCTAAGATCTACAGTCATCAGATTCTAAGATCTACAGCCACCAGGATCTAAGATCTACAGCCATCAGGATCTAAGATCTACAGCCACCAGAATCTAAGATCTACAGCCATCAGGATCTAAGATCTACAGCCATCAGGATCTAAGATCTATAGCCACCAGGATTTAAGATCTACAGCCACCAGGATCTAAGATCTACAGCCACCAGGATCTAAGATCTACAGCCACCATGATCTAAGATCTACAGCCATCAGGATCTAAGATCTATAGCCATCAGGATCTAAGATCTACAGCCATCAGGATCTAAGATCTACAGCTATCAGGATCTAAGATCTACATCCACCTCTTTTATTGAATATCAGGATTTGTACCTGGCTCATGTATTGGAACCTGAGGATTGTAATTAAACAGGTTTACATCCTTGTTTTAAATGATCGTTAAAGACTGTGGAGGATATAGGTAAATTGACTTAAAGCTACTTACAGGGCAACTAAATAGTAACAAGTACGGGAGGAAACGATCTCATTTACTGTGTGGATTAATTACGTAAGAGTAAATAATCTGATTTTCAAGGAAGAATTTTGGATACACATTTGATATGGGATGTAAAACAAACCCAAGGAAATAGTTACTAATACAGCAGATTTGTATATCAGAAATTATATTTGTGTGTTTTTATCAAATTGTGTTACTGTCACTGCAGGAAATTCATACTGTGTTACTGTCACTTACAGAAATTCATATTGGAGAAAAGTTTATGTTTGTGACTTGTTAAGGGTGTGTTTCATAATGAATGTAGAACGGAAGGTTAAGTTGCTACTTCCCCGGGAGTATATCTCGGGATTCTGATGGAGTTTACTGGTGAGAGTGATGAAGTGCTGTGTAGGCCTTACATGTGTACAGTCTACATGTTGTGTGTACAGTTATCTGTGTTGGTGTAATTCAACTGCAATGTAAGGAATTTAACATAAACACAGTATTGTTAAACACAAGGAAGTACAGGGACCAAAATGAGTATGAGCGTAACGAAAATGGTGATTCTGTCGTCGGAGAGCGTCACCAAGGCAATGGACGTGACTTCAACTTCTGTGATTGACAACAAATCTTCTGACAAAGGACTAGCCACGACAAAGACTCAGTTCTCCCAGTCTGGGTCAGAGTTGTCTACCCCTGATTCCGTTTCAACCCTACCCTCATTACAGAGTAGCTATGATAGGATTTCTGGGACACATCAGAGCGCTACAACGAGATTTGTATCCTTGCCTTCGTCTTCCAACAAGCAAACAAGTCTTTCAGATGCTTTTTTGAAAACAAATATTGCATCCACATCACAAACATCATCTGATTTACTGAAGATGGCAGGTCAGGCGTCACCTTCACCAACAAAATACATTGCATTGTCATCTTCAGCCAAGATCTCCAAGTCTGCTGGTCTAGTCCCCAGTGCTATGAGACAGACTCAGGCGGCACCGCCTTCTTCATCACACATTGTCACATCATCATTAAAATCACTGTCATCACTGTCATCACTGTCATCGCCCACATTCAAGGACCCTTTGAGCTCAGATGTTTATAGTGACAAACTGTCTGTATCAAATCAATTGTCCAGTGTTCAGAAGCGAAGTCCTGAGCGGTCTGTTGTGTTGTTGTCCACGTCGTATTCCCCAGACTCATCAAAAGGCTTGAACTCTGTGGCGGTGACCACACCAGTTGTACCGACAGGTCCTGCATCATCAACTGACCCCGTACTCAGATCTAGTAATACACTGGACCAGCTTAGCAGTGGTAAAACTGTCCTCAAACCCCCAAACAAAGGGTCTGATGCTCAGTCATCTGCCCCCATTACCCCCTCCAAGACAATGGGTGCAGGACTGACCCCCACTACCACTCCCAAAATGGTACGCCCCCTGCCCCCTATGACCCCTTTATCCCCTGTGACCCCAAGCAAGACTGTGATACAGAGTGCGTCCAAGGCTACTCCTATGTATATACCCAACACGAACCCCATGTCAACAACTGTACTACCACCACTGGGGCCTACCTCAAGTATAGCACCCAGCGTGCCACCCACAGCTGCTACAGGTAGGTCAAGGTCATTTTGTCACAGGTAGATAGATATAGGTCAAGGTCACTGATATTACAACTGAGTCAAAATAATTTTGTTATTGGTTGATCACGTTGATATTGTTATAGAAATAGAGATTAGGAATTAAAGGCTGAAAAAACCAGGACAAATTATTTTCAGTCTTTTCTGTGAATGACTTCATTGGGCTACCATATTAATACTATCTGTATTCAATTCTTATAGGAAACCTTGAAGAGGAATTTACTGAAATAGGCCCATATTATCCCTGACAATGTTAAGGGCAAATAAACATTTACAAACGGCATAATGAAACTTACCATAAATGTTAAGAGTATCAATTTGATAATGTTTACCATGTTACAACCATACCAGATAAAACCATACTGTAGTCAAATCAAAGTATAGAATATAAAGTGTGTAGTAAAAATGGGACATTGAAATTGTATTGTACTATTGTTTATGCATGATATTTATTTGGGTATTTTATGTCTACAGTCATAAAGTAAAATGTAAAAAAAATGTTATGTCGCTTTTGTAACAGGAGCAAGACAGGCCAAGTTCTGTTTCATTCCACATGAATTATAGATGCCTGCGCATTCAGGATAAAATCTGTAGAAAAACACTCACTCACGCCGCCAATCCTCCAGTGCCATGGGCACTTTGATTACAATTTAGTTATTACCATGAAACTGTGAATTCAACAGTATAGAATAGAACTCTTTCTGCACAATATATATTCAATGTACATTAAATTTGAAATATCAATTAATAATGAAAGAGAAAATAAATAGCCCTTGGTAAAATCAAAATGTTTGTATATGCAGACACATGACAGTAGAGAGGCTGAAAGCCCCCCCCCCCAACCCCCAACCCCCCATGAGTTTGCACAATTTAATGCTAGGAAATGCAAAGAAGTACATGTTTCTCAAGAAACTTGTTTCCTTAAAGACATACTGATCATGAACGGTTATTGTTACTGTTATTAAACGTATGTATTTTTAGTAACAGGGAGATGACAAACAGACTTGTATAAATCCTAGTACTTTGGTGGCCATGCGTGCAATGGGGTCTTAAATTTCTGACAGGAAAAAGGCTCTTGTGTGTATTTCATAATGTAATTAAGATATGATGTCTGTACAGTTTGTATATACAGTGAAAGTGAATGTGTTCTATATATAGATACAATTTGGGAATAACCCTTCTTAAAACTCTAATGACTATAAAACTTATAATAAGCTTTCTCTGGTTTGGTTAATCATCATTGGGAAGTTCTGGTCTCGTGCATGTAAAATCACATCTTACGTTTACTGTGATAGAGCTGGAGTTTCTGTCAACAACATAAAGGATTAATTTCTTGTTAGGGAATTGTCATTGTTTTGTCAAGTCTTTTAAGTTGCAACAAGAAAACATGAAAGTATAAAAGACCAGCTAGATTTTGACAACGATGAATGAGACTTGGTGTGCTGTTTTGGAGCAGTTCTCTGAGGACATGACAGATTACGTTGAGAATTTGGGGAAGTTGCTAATGATTTGTTTGTATTTCCTCAACCTAGCGCTGAGCCAGAGTCTGCCGTTTATTCTGGGCGTGTCATTGTGCGGGGTCGGACTTGTGCTTTTCTTTATCACCTTTGCTGTTTTCTGCTGCTTACGGAAGAAACCCTCCAAGGTACATGTATGTAACTTACCTTCTTTTTGTAAAATTTTCCAATAATCTTAGAACGGTGTGGATCACTTAGAAGAGAAGGGATCATAGACTGAAGGGTCATCAGTCAATGGCACATTCCAGGTGACATTTTAACAAGGTCAAGGTCATAACTAGAGGTCAGGAATTGGACACCTGACCCAAGGGTCATGAAGATTCTTTAGACTTAAGATATATAAAATAATTATACTTTAACTGAAAGTGTTTTCCATTGAAAAACGTTGCTGG
Source organism: Mizuhopecten yessoensis (assembly GCF_002113885.1). Classification (NCBI taxonomy): domain Eukaryota; kingdom Metazoa; phylum Mollusca; class Bivalvia; order Pectinida; family Pectinidae; genus Mizuhopecten; species Mizuhopecten yessoensis. The sequence goes on from NW_018404188.1 coordinate 111,838, forward strand.
ACATTTTCCTGAACTTGCACAATGATTTCTATGGCAAAATGTTAAGTTAAGGAATTTCCTAAAGGAGGAATGTTTGACTGGGGTGATGGATGATTTTAATTATGATTCATTGACATTGTTTCGTAAAAAGAGAAAGAAAAGATTCAAAGCATCTAAGCCTGGCTGCAGCCTGTAACAGGTTATGGAACGAGCAGATTTGTACTCATAATGTAGTTCTAGACAAGCAAAAGCATAACCACATTCTGAAAAAAACAAAATGGCTACCATACTGATTTCACTTTTATGGACCGTCATAAAATCACTCCCTCAATTATCAAATGTTAGTATTAATGTCATTTTAAAAGTCATAGAAAACCAAGCTACATTTATTCAGGTGATCAAGGTTTTACTTGTTTCACATATTTCATGAAATATATTTTGTCTTCAGAACAACAAGGAAGATATTCGGACCCATGACTTGTGGGTAAGCACCACAGCAACCTCTGATGTAGGCCTAGCGTCGACAGCAGACCCACTTCCAGGGTTTGAGTCCATCACCGAGACAATACTGACAGACTACAGGAAAAGTCTCTCCAGTGGTCAGAAAGGTCAGTGGGACGCGGTACATAGCTTTGTCCAGTCTAATGGTTCTAAATAAAGGTTATTATAGACGCATTAGAGTTGCTCTGATGATTGGAAAGGTCAGTGTTAGTGTCAGTCCATTGATCACAAGGTCAGTGGCTCTGGAACAAACAGTAATGTTTACAGAGTACAGAACTGATCAGTGATTAGAATATTGGGCAAAACCGAAAAAGGTGATTGCAAGTCTTCACATATGAAATTTTACATGCTTGAAATGAATTACAATCTATATATATTTGATATTACAAATTAGATTAAAGAAAACAAGATATTACGATCTTCATTGTAAAGCGCTATAATAAATTACACATTTCCCCTCAAAAAACCCTGCAACTTTCATTTTTCAAGCTGTCATTTATATAAGTCATTATAGTTTTATCATCATCACACACATGTTTATCGTTTAGTTCAGCCTTCTTGGCCGTGTGTTTGTTCACTATGTCATTTCCATGTCTCGTTCATGTTACATTTTCAGTCATTAAACCCAAACGGCGTACCGGGCCGGCCGTGCCTAAGAGAGGTATCCGTCACTCCCTCATTACCTCATCTGCATATTGTCGTCGTTTGGTGTAGTTTCTCTTGTGTTAATTTAAATGCAGACTCAAAACATCAAAGAAAGGTGTTTCTTCCATTATATCAGTTACTCATTATTTCTGGACAATGACTCTTCTCCAATGTCCTGATGAAGTATTTGAAGTCTATTGGTCATTTTCATCAAAAGGGCGTGAATTCTAAATGTCATTAATTTATTCAGCTATGTATGAATCTTGAGTGTTTATATGTGAAACAAACTTTGGCCCAGTTGTTTAAACCCAGATGAGCCTAAAATACTATTTTTTTTAAATATTCAATTGTCTGGTAATAATTTACAAAGATAATAAAAATTGTGTTGATAACTTGATGTTGATGGAATACAATATTACTTGTTTCAGATCAACGAGAGAAACACAAATATTTGAAAATAGGACAAAATTATTAATGAAAACTTACTTAAATTTGTTTTACATACACTGATATTCTTATGTGTACAATAATTTTGATAACCTGGTGTTGTAATCAGCAATAATTCTCATGACAAAAGTACAAACTGTAATTTATATGATGCTTTAGTATGTAATAGATACACCAAATATCAGGTAACTATGCCCTTCTATGATGCTTTGAGTCTGTTAAAATTTATTAAGTGTTCCTAACCAAATGTATTGTTTAGCATATTAATACTGTTAGAAATGTGTTATGATTATTAAAAGGTTTTGTACATTCAGTTGTGTGCCCTACATAGCTAGTTTTCTAACATCTTTGGTGGCGGTACCAGTTTTTAGGTCACCTGAGACAAAGACTCAAGTGACCTATTGTGATCGCCTTTTGTCTGTCGTCGTCCATCATACGTCCGTAAACAATTTACATTTTCGACTTCTTCTCCAAAACCCCTGAACCAATTTCAATGAAATCTTGCAGGGACCTTCCATGGACAAAGGTCAACAAAAATAGTTTAGCCCCAAGCCCCCAGGGGCCTGAGGGGTGGGGCCAAAAAGGGTCAAATTGACTAAAATTTCAAAAATCTTCTTCTCAAGACCCAGATATGGTAGAATCAAATACTCTTCATATATGGAAGGGTCTTAAGGTGCTTTACCAAAATTGTGAATTTCTTGACCCTGGGGTCTCACGTTTCCCCCTGGGGAGGGGGTAAACTTTACTATAGTTTATATAGGGAAATCACATTTTGGACCAACATTTGTTTAATTTCCATTGGAAGTAATTCATTTTGGGTTAGCATTATCAGAATGAGGTAGCAGTTTGATAGTATGTACATATGAGCCCTGACTGACCCCCAGGGGCTGATGGGTGGGGCCAAAAAGGGTTGAATTGACT
>NW_018404188.1:114981-122598 GCF_002113885.1 Mizuhopecten yessoensis
GGGGGGGGGGCATTATTTATTATGGTGTATAATGGCAAATGATACTTTGAAAATTACATGTTAATAACTTGATTGGAATTATAACCTTGAGTTGACAGTTTGATACTTTGAAAATTTTGACCCAGCCCTACCCCCAAGGGCTGTAGGGTGGGGCTCAAAGGAGTCAGTGTGCTAAACTTTCTTCATTTTCCTTGTTTAGAATCAGAGGTGCTAGTTTCAAATACTTTTTAGTCTGAAATCTGTATGCTAGATATTGAATAAGGTGATTTTATTGTTTTTTGTCACTTTGAATAATATTTCTGTTCATGTTAAAAACAAAATCAACTCTCTGTATAAATATATCAGGTGACCGATAAGGACCATGGGCCTCTTGTTTACATCTAGATTTACCATCCTGTAGTACAAGTAGTTTTCTGATTTCTGTTTTGTGTGTTGCAACCTATATTATGTTAATTAGCATTTTATTTCATTCTTGTTCCCTCGACTCCTTTATTTGTGCAAACCTTTTTATCAGGATACAGTTTAAAAAATCTCAATATTCCGAACTGAAACGTGTTAAAGGCAAACAATTTGTAAAACTACAATCTGCACGATATGTCAAACATTGAACATGTAATGCTTTGAAATTTAAATACAACTAAAACACGATAAACAGTTTATCTGTTTATTACACATGTTAGCCAAAAACAGGAATAAGATACACTGAGAAGTACATGTATACATTATTAACATTTGGCATATCAGGGGCTACTCACTCTACTTGCTTAACATACCCCAAAAAGACACATAGAGAAGACACTGGACTCTGCCGAACTCCAGAGAAGCAACTTGACTCTTAAGTATTTATGGAGAAATTTATGGAGAAGATGAGAAATAGAATACTCTTACCTAGAGAGAAAAGCTTGACTCTACTGAACTGCAGAGAAGCGACTTGACTCTAAGACTTGAAATTGAATAGACCTGGAGAAGAAGCTTGACTCTACTGAGCTGCAGAGAAGCGACTTGACTCAAAGTGTTCCTGGAGTTGATGATACATTGAAGCTACAGACATAGTAAATGAATAATATTTCAATTTATATACAACTAAACACGCAAGAACAGTTTAACCTGTTTATTACTACAGTTATAATACATACAAGCTACAAGTTTGGCGTATCAGGGGCTACTCACTCTATACCAAAACGATTAAACTTACTAATAGGATATTTAAAATTTAAAGAATCTGGACTCTGAGGTGTCCCAGAGTAGCTAGCTACATGATCGAGCAAGACTCCAAAGATACAGAGAAGCAACTAGACCCTGGACGATTCCAGAGAAGCTACTAGACTCTGCGAGCGACCCTGGAGAAGCTGCATGAGAAATGGAATATTCAACGACTACGGCTAGACCCTCAACGATATGAGAGAAGCTGAATATGTTAGCTAGACCCTCAACGATATGAGAGAAGCTGAAACATACTGTCGTAAAATACTACATGTATAATATTATTATAAGATTGGGGGTAGAATTCCCCAAGAATTAAATGCCAAAATTAAACTATATGTTTTAAAATTAAGAGTGAGTAGCCCAAACAATTAAAACAAAATCAGGAGACCAACTGAGATGACATTCATATGACAGTTTAAGGGTATAGCAAAACCAAAGCACCAAAGTAATGTTATAGCATACGTATATGGTATTACAATCATATATAAAGTACAGATTATATATATATATTACATGAATAAACAGTACAATTACAGGTGCTGAAGGGGATGGCGGGTGGGAATGCACAACAATCTCCTTCAATGATTCAGAAAACTATGCTGTGGGGGCTCCAAATCCCTAACAGGGCATTCCCTCAGGCAGACGCTGATTGGTCAATCAGCAGCATCCCTCTACTCTCATTAACATACATGCTAATTGGCAACTACATAAATACATACGACCTACATTACAGAAAACAGAAAACATAGGCAGCAAGGCAAACTCATTGTATATAAACTATAGTTTAATATTAAAATATCAAACTATCATTTAATAAAGTATTGGGGATAAAAATTACCCTGGAATTAAAAGCCAAAATTGAATGAAATAAGTAATACAAATGAATGTTGATTACTAATGAGTGAGAGCCCCCAATATGGATAAATAAACCTTGAGGTATAGGTAGTACAAGAGACCCCACAATGTACAAGGTACAGTAACTGATCAATGATGCAGTGGTGAAGACCATATCATACAACCTACCAAGCAGAGCAACTCAAGTCAAGAACAGGTGTCCAAAAAGGTCATGTTCTTTTGAGCAGTGGAAATAATGTAGGGGTCGGTATGTATATACCGGATGTAACAGTCAGAGGACCATCTCCTGAGAGTTTGTATGATCTTCAACACCTGCTGCAGCAGCTGAGGTGGCTGCCCCAATATGAACAGAATGGCCGTTGAAAGCATGGTTGTCAGCACCAATATGTGTTAGTGTTTCCTTCAGATAAGTGATGAACTTTTGACGCGTTAAAGGCTGTCGTGACGAAGACATTATCTACAAACAACAGGGAAGTAGGGGTAGCCCCTTGTGAATATCGCACCTGTAAATAGTCATACATAGCCGTCACAGGAGTTAACAGACTGTTTTCAAAGATTCTGATGACAACTCCTTTGTCAAACGGATCCATTTTAGAAGAACGCAGGGACAAGTGAAAATTAGCCTTTCCAGGTAACACTTTTATGTCACACATACGAATAAAATTTGTATCCTGGAATGTTTTGCAAGTAAATTCATCACAACGTAAAAAAAACATAAAAGTTGTTTTGAACACACAAGTGAGCAGTTGAGGTCAATGAAGGTTCAAACAAACCCATTTTGCTGGACAAGGTGGAACACATTTTTCTCGGTATATCACATGTGATAGGAAAACACTTTGTCAATGAAAACACATGGGACTTCTTGATAGCTGGCAAGATGTATGACAGTCTAAGAGTATTCGCGAGTGGATCACCTTAATTATAGCGTATGTAATTGACCCGCCAAGTAAAGTTTAATGGTGTCATACTTAAGACCTAGCGCTGTTTGACAATGTGTAACAAAACCGATCAAAAAGTCTTCAGATACTGGAGGTAGAGAATTTGCAGGAAACCTGATTCCTTGTAGAAGCATGAAAGCCCGAAAATAATTCAAACCTGATCTGTATAGGTAGCTAGAGTCCTCCCACTTAGGGCACGGTTCCACAAGTCGTCCACTTCGTCGCTCAGCTCATCATTAAAGATGACATGGGAAGGCATGGAACCAGAAGAACTTCCACCAGAGGTGCAGGCTCTCTGAAATGTTGCATCTGGAACCAAGAAATAGCATTGGCAGTGTTATTAAGTTTTCCAGGAATTCTTTATAATAGCACTTAACATACAACACATGAAAACATGGATTTGTTGTTTATTTTAAAATCACACGCATGTGGTATAAACAATATATATGTTATACAACAGTTGTAATGATTAATTGATGCCTTGGGAGTTGAATAACACCCACCTATTGTGGTAGAAATAGAGGTTACACAATGAGTGGTTGTTGAATATGGTATTTGATTCACTCGAGTTAGTTAATTTTCAAGAGTTACAAAATACACGAGCTTTAGCGAGTGTCTTTCTGTACCTTTGAAAATTAACTAACGAGAGTGAAATAAATCCCATACTCAACAATCACGAGTCGTGTGATCTGTTTCTACCACAATCTCATGATCAGTCGGAAATAACATACACACATGTGTTTGTTGACAAGGCTGGCGTAGTGATGTGACCCATATGTAAAAAGTCACTCATTGATATCCAAAACTTTTTTTTACAAATTTAATAATTGTCAAAATTAATGTTTCGGCAACAACTTCATGAAAAAATATAATAGATGAACGACTTTAAATATTGAGAGTAGCAGTATTGCATTAATTTATATAAATTAAGCACGGACTATATGCGCGTAAGCATATCGTATGAAGTCTGCCACCCGCCAAGTGATGAAGACGAACTTATCGCTGTCAATGTCCAAAACCATAAACCTGGGGCGTTTCTTCATGACTGTTCTATGGTTGATGTTTATTGTGAAAGTTCAGGCATAGTCAGGCCGTCCAAATAGTGATAAAGGGACGTTGGGAGAACGAAATATTTTCCGAAACTGTGACAGATCTTGTTTTGGTTTCACGACCCGGACACATGACGGTGTGACGTCGAAACGATATCGAGCATCTGTAGCAATTTTGACTGAAACTAGCGATCAAATCTTTAAGTATCACCTTCTTTTAATATTGCCCCAATAACCCCCTTTTCCGCGTAACCTCACAAAGTCACCAACATTTGTCGGATGTTGACAGCAGACGACGTAAACAAAACAGCATGTGCCAAAAAGCGTGTGAAAAAGTCGTCCTGGTCAAAGTGCATCTTCTCGACCAATCAAAACTCTTGAAGGTCATATACCACGTTTGGTATATAACTCATATTTATCTAACAGTCTGCATGTTTATACAATGATCTGAAAGTGGAATAACACAGCGTATTTTGGTAGAAACACGAATATATCCCAGCCTCCCAAAACACACACATATGATGTGACTGGGTGGTGTGCCCTGCTGGGTGTCACAACTTGTTGTCCTTGTGGCCCATCTGGTACATACCTGGCCCATCTGGTACATATCTGGCCTATCTGGTACATGTCTGGCCTATCTGGTACATATCTGGCCCATCTGGTACATACCTGGCCCATCTGGTACATATCTGGCCCATCTGGTACATATCTGGCCCATCTGGTACATATCTGGCCTTTGGGATATTGACAATTGTGTCATTGGTATTTCCTGGAGATGTAAACATTAGTTGACTGTCCTTGACACCATTCAAGTAGTGAGTACTATCCATGTGTAACAGGAAAGAGAGTAGTGTGCTTCCACCGGGGATCAAACCCAGACTTCCTGGCCAGACGCTCTACCACTGAGCTAAAGGGAAATTCCCTCTAACAGGAAGCTAGAAGGCAACAGTAATCCTATGCCTATATAAGGCAAATTTTGAAAGTTGGTAGTTGCATGTTATTTCTTATTCAGTTGATGATGGTATATAAGTAATTATGTTGGGGTATTATAGACTGTTTAGCTGCTAGTCTTGGTAACTTTTGATGTTTGTGATGGGTGGAGTGTTTTGTGTCAGTGGAATCTCGTTACGTTGATCTGAAGGTCTGGGCAACCTGCTTTCTGGATTTACTTTTACAATTAAACTGAAATTTGATTTCAATTAATGTAACCAATGTTATTATACATGTAGCATTTTAAAATATTTTGGAGATTTTGGCAGGAATGAAATTATGAATCAAATGTTTTTTACTAACGTGATTCCACTGTCTTTACTAACAGGTTATTGTGATTCTAAAATGTAACGATTGTTGATACATGTGTTTGATAATTTAAGGATCCCTGTACCACTGCCAAAAACTGGAATAATTTAAGGATCCCCGTACCACTGCCAAAAACTGGAATGATTTAAGGATCCCCGTACCACTGCCAAAAACTGTAATAATTTAAGGATCCCTGTACCACTGCCAAAAACTAATAATTTAAGGATCCCCGTACGTACCACTGCCAAAAACTGTAATAATTTAAGGATCCCCGTACCACTGCCAAAAACTGTAATAATTTAAGGATCCCCGTACCACTGCCAAAAACTGTAATAATTTAAGGATCCCCGTACCACTGCCAAAAACTGTAATAATTTAAGGATCCCCGTACCACTGCCAAAAACTGTAATAATTTAAGGATCCCCGTACCACTGCCAAAAACTGTAATAATTTAAGGATCCCCGTACCACTGCCAAAAACTGTAATATTTTAAGGATCCCTGTACCACTGCAAAGTGTTGTAATAATTTAAGGATCCCTGTACCACTGCCAAAAACTGTAATAATTTAAGGATCCCCGTACCACTGACAAAAACTGTAATATTTTAAGGATCCCTGTACCACTGCAAAGTGTTGTAATAATTTAAGGATCCCTGTACCACTGCCAAAAACTGTAATAATTTAAGGATCCCCGTACCACTGCAAAGTATTGTAATAATTTAAGAATCCACGTACCACTGCCAAAAACTGTATTCATTTAAGGATCCCCGTACCACTGCCACAAACTGTAATCATTTAAGGATCCCCGTACCACTGTAAATACGCATTAGAAACTGATTTCTCTGGAATGATCAAAACATTTCTCAAAAGGAATACCGACCTTGTAGGGCTTTATGCAGTAACCAATAAAGATGAAATTCAACAACAGTATTGTAAGTGTAAAACTTCTGGTGAACTCCACCATGATTCGAACCCTGAACCCCAAGTTTTATACAATGTCTCTCTAGCCAACAGAGCTACCTGGTCAACAGAAGTGTCCAACAGAAATGTTCTTGCACAATTGCAATCCAAAACGAATTCAAGGGAAGATAACTGTAAATACAATAATAAATAACCACAGTGGAACTCTCTAGTGTTTTGTCTGCAGTGGGACATGGATCCTTAACATGATAATACTTTCTTACTACCAGCCTTACTATGTATTCCAGCCTTTTCATGGAACAGGGTTTTCGTGATTTTTGCTGAACTTCTTCATCAGAACTAGAGAAACTGCTGTAAAACATCAATGCCCAAGGCAAACATTTTGGTGTTGTCTATGATGTCAAATATTTTGCTTCTAAACATTTAAGAATGTTTCTCAATACTCAATGTTCTGGAGAAACGTTCTCTTTTAGATCTCTACCTATTAATTTAATTGCAATCTAAAAATCAAAATAATGAAAATTTATACAAGTATTTAATAGCAAATCATTGAATAGTTGGGCCCAGAGTTTTGACTCGTATATCATTAAATCAATATGCTTCAGATGTTTAAGACAGGCATTTCAGCCTTTTAACAAAGACAATTTAACAAATTTGATGTTTTAGATTCACATTTCAAACAGATTTGGCTACAGGTTTTTTTTATAAAATAATAGTTTGAAAAGAATTTTTGCTCAATGTTATTCTTCATTAACAGGATTGAAGTGGACATTTCCAAGGTCATTGTGGGGTCAAGCATGATGTTTTTTAATTTTCCATTTTCATGCATTACATTATAACACTGGCTTTTCCAGATCATGTGTTCTCTTATCAGCCAATTCAATCACACTCCTTGTAAAAGATACAAAGAATCAAAATTATTATCATGTTGGAATTGTTTCCTTACTGTTGATATAACAAATGTTTGCCATATTGATTTGTTTTGAATGTGTTTGAAGTTTTAGTGTCCTTTATTCAGGTTAATCTTTAGTAAAGTAACCTGAAGAATAACTCAAGTCCATCATTCTGTTAAACACCTATTTCTATATTTGGCAGGATCCAGTTCAGACGAGGTACATTACAAGGCATTGCACTCCTATGAGGTCACACAGGAAGGCCAGTTACCCTTCAGGAAAGGAGACATTATCACCGTCCTAGAGAAGACAAACGATGGCTGGTGGAAGGGAACACTGGACGGCAAGGAAGGCTGGTTCCCTGGCAGCTTCGTCAAGGGGATTCAGCATAAATCTGTCACTGAGGGGGGTAGGTGGACTAAGGGGACTGAGGGGGGTAGGTGCACTGAGGGGACTGG